>NW_020664483.1:23061901-23144643 GCF_002925995.2 Terrapene triunguis
ATATATATATATATTTTGTGTGTGTGTATATATAAGGAATAAGTAGTGATAGGAATAAGTAGTCAAAACAACATTGTTTACTTTTATCTTTTGCTTTATCATTATATTTACAATAAATGTGGCATCTTTGCCTTATCCCTCTTAATAAGATCCTGCTGGTTTTTATTCTATTGGTATAACACTTTGGGTGAAGCTAGTTGGGTGTCAGTGGTGTGGGGGTCTGGATGTGGGGGCTCAGGGTTGTGCAGGGGGTGGGGCATCAGGGTGGGGGCTTGAGTGAAGGGAGCTCAGGGGGAGGGGGTCTGGGTGAAAGGGTGGGGGTCCAGACGCAAGAGGGCTGGGTGCAGGGGGTCTCCAGAGGCAGGAAGTCTCCAGATGCAGGGGTGGGGTTCAGGTATGGAGGCCTAGGGAGTTCTAGATGTACCGGGTGATGCTTGGCAGGGGTCCGGATGCACAGGGGTTGGGTGGATGAGGAAGCAGCTCCCCTTACAGTTACCCCTCCCCCCACAGCTGAGGAGCAATGGGGGTAGGAAGTAGGGGAGGATGCTGAGCTTCCTGCAGCTGCGGGAGGTTTCTGAGGGTGGTTCTGACACAGCGCCAGCCTCTCCTTGCAGGGGAAGAGGAAGTCCCATCCTCTCCTGCCTCCAGCCCAGCTGGGACTAGCAGCTAATCCCAGCTCAGGATAGTAGCCACTGGCTTAGGTATCCCTAGCCCTGTGGTGATTTACCTCTCCGCCGGCTGCTCCACGTGCCTGAAACAATGTACCTGCGCTGCTAGGGAGTGGTACATGACTGCTCTTGCAGCTTCCCTTTGCTTCCCCATTTTTCTGTGGGGAAGCAAAGAAATCTGTGGGGGACATGAATTCTGCACAAGTGTGGTGGCGCAGAATTCCCCCAGGAGTACAATCTGTCAGGGAGTCTCAGCCAGAAACACAGCACAAGTTTGAAATATAAATATACTGTACATATTTATAATTCACAATACAAAGATGATACATATTCTGGCAGAGTTCTGACCTTTTCCCCATGGGTCCTGTGCTTCTAGGCGGTATATGCTAGCCTCAGTGGCTCTCTGTGACCCTCCACATAGCCCTTCTCTCTCTAGGGCCAGGGTTACAGTCTACTGAGCCCTTTTCATCATAAGCCAGCAAGGAGGTTGGTGAGAGAACTCCCACAGTCTCTGCTGTCCCTAGGGCTTGTTTTAGAACAGTTTAACTTCCTGTCCTGACAGGGGCCTGACTTCCCCTCCCAGGAGGTGTTCCTGTAGTGGTGGGTTGGGGGGAACCCGGGCCCGTCCTCTACTCCGGATTCCGGCCCAGGGACCCTAATGGTAGCAGCTGTTGGCAGCCAACCTTTCACTGCCAGAGTTGCTACATTTCCTTGGGCCACTTCCCCACAGCTCTCCTGCTTCTCCCTTCTTCACCCTTACCTTAGGGCTCCCTTATCAATAACTTGAGGGTGTCTTCATTAACCAGCCCTTCAGCCACACTTCCTCTCCTCTAGCTCCCTGGCTCTCCTCTGCCTGACTGGAGTGAGCCCTTTTTATAGTATCAGCGGGGCCTTAATTAGAGTCAGGTGGTCACATTAGCTTAATGGCCTCACCTGACTCTTTGCAGGTTAATTGGAGTCAGGTGTTCTCATTAGCCTGGAGCAGCCCCTGCTCTGGTCAGTTAGGAAACAGAAAATTGTTAATCCAGTGGCCAGTATATCTGCCTTCTGCTATTCTGCTGTACCCAACTGGCCTGGGTCTATCACAATATATATAACCATAATTATCATCTATCTACCCTATGGGCAGGTGGCTTATGTGTGCATTCAGTGCAAGGAGCTCCTGGCCCTCAGAGACTGTGTATGGGCTTTGGAGACCAGAGTCGCTGAACTGGAGGAGCTGAGGGAGACCGAGAGGTGCACAGATGAGACTTTCCAGGACACAGTAGAATGGTCCCACCCCCGGTCTGACAGCCTCTGTGCTGTTGAGGAGGATGAAAGTCCCAGGGAAGGAGAGTATCTAACTGGAGCAGAGGGAAACAATCCCATAGTTGGGACCCTCCTTCCAGATGATGTTGTGGTATCCTCTCACACTGAGGATACCTCTCCAGTGGAGGGAACTCCAGCTATTAGAGCCAGGTATTAGTAATGGGCGATTCGATCAATAGAAACATAGATAGCTGGGTTTGCGATGACCAGGAGAACCGCATGGTGACTTGCCTGCCTGGTGCGAAGGTTGCAGATCTCTCGAGACATCTAGATAGATTTATGTGTAGTGCTGGGGAGGAGCCGGTGGTCGTGGTACATGTAGGTACCAATGACAAAGGGAAGGATAGGAAAAAGGTCCTGGAGGACAAATTTAGGCTGCTAGATAAGAGATTGAAGTCCAGGATCTCTATGGTAGCATTCTCTGAGATACTCCCAGTTCCACGTGCAGGGCCAGCTTCACAGGCAGAACTGCAGGGTCTCAATGCGTGGATGAGACGATGGTGTAGGGAGGAGGGGTTTAGATTTATTAGGAACTGGGGTAACTTTTGGGAAAGGGGGAGCCTATACAGGAAGGATGGGCTCCACCTAAACTAAAATGGAACCAGATTGCTGGCACTTAACATTAAAAAGGTCGTAGAGCAGTTTTTAAACAAAGGGCTGAGGGAAAGCCAACAGGTGCGGAAGAGCATGTGGTTTGAACAGAGACATCCCTTAGGGGAAAATTTATTAATGGAGATTTTCTATGTCATAGTAAGGAGGAGAAGATGGAAAACGATAAAATACAGGCAGGGTCTGATCAGAAACAGTCAAATAAAAAAGAGTCCCATTCAATTACATCGTGTAATGGCAGACAGCTAAAAGGAAACAAGTTATTAAAGTGCTTATATACCAATGCTAGAAGTCTAAATAATAAAATGGGTGAACTAGAGTGCCTCATATTATATGAGGATATTGATATAATAGGCATCACAGAAACTTGGTGGAATGAAGATAAGCAATGGGATACAATAGTATCAGGGTAAAAAATATATCGGAAGCGCAGAACAGGTCGTGCTGGTGGGGGAGTGGCATTATATGTGAAAGAAAGCATAGAATCAAATGAAGTAAAAATCATAAATGACTCAAACTGTACTATAGAAACTCTATGGATAGAAATTCCATGCTCTAATAATAAGAATATAGCAGTAGTGATATATTACCAACCACCTGACCAGGATGGTGATAGTGACTGTGAAATGCCCAGGGAGATTAGAGAGGCTATTAAAATAAAAAACTCAATAATAATAATGGGGGATTTCCCCATATTGACTGGGTACATGTCACCTCAGGACAGGATGCAGAGATAAAATTTCTTGACACCTTACATGACTGCTTCTTGGAGCAGCTGGTCCTGGAACCCACCAGAGGAGAGGCAATTCTTGATTTAGTACTAAGTGGAGCACAGGATCTGGTCCAAGAGGTGAATATAGTTGGACCACTTGGTAATAGTGACCATAATATATTTAAATTTAATATCCCTGTGGCAGGAAAAACACCACAGCGGCCCAACACTGTAGCATTTAATTTCAGAAAGGGGAACTACACAAAAATGAGGAGGTTAGTTAAACAGAAATTAAAGGGTACAGTGCCAAAAGTGAAATCTCTGCAAGCTCCATGGAAACTTTTTAAAGACACCATAATAGAGGCTCAACTTAAAAAACATAGTAAGAGAACCAAAAAAGAGCCACCGTGGCTAAACAACAAAGTAAAAGAAGCAGTGAGAGGCAAAAAGGCATCCTTTAAAAAGTGGAAGTTAAATCCTAGTGAGGAAAATAGAAAGGAGCATAAACACTGGCAAATGAAGTGTAAAAATTCAATTAGGAAGGCCAAAAAAGAATTTGAGGAACAGTTAGCCAAAGACTCAAAAAGAAAATTTTTTTTAAGTACATCAGAAGCAGAAGTACAAACAGTGGGGCCACTGGATGATCGAGGTGCTAAAGGCGCACTCAAGGACGATAAGGCCATTGCGGAGAAACTAAATGAATTCTTTGCATCGGTCTTCAAGGCTGAGGATGTGAGGGAGATTCCTAAACCTGAGCCATTCTATTTACGTTACAGATCTGAGGAACTGTCCCAGATTGAGGTGTCATTAGAGGAGGTTTTGGAACAAATTGATAAATTAAACAGCAATAAGTCACGAGGACCAGATGGTATTCACCCAAGAGTTCTGAAGGAACTCAAATGTGAAATTGCAGAACTACTAACTGTAGTCTGTAACTTATCATTTAAATCAGCTTCTGTACCAAATGATTGGAGGATAGCTAATGTGACGCCAATTTTTAAAAAGGGCTCCAGAGGTGATCCCGGCAATTACAGGCCTGTAAGCCTGACTTCAGTACCGGGCAAACTGGTTGAAACTATAATAAAGAACAATATTGTCAGACATATAGATGAACATAATTTGTTGAGGAAGAGTCAACACGGTTTTTGTAAAGAGAAATCATGCCTCACCAATCAACTAGAATTCTTTGAGGGGGTCAACAAGCATGTGGACCAAGGGGATCCAGTGGATATATTGTACTTAGATTTTCAGAAAGCCTTTCACAAGGTCCCTCACCAAAGGCTCTTACGCAAAGTAAGCTGCCATGGGTTAAGAGGGAAGGTGCTCTCATGGATTGGTAACAGGTTAAAAGATAGGAAACAAAGGGTAGGTATAAATGGTCAGTTTTCAGAATGGAGAGAGGTAAATAGTGGTATCCTCCAGGGGTCTATTCTGGGACCAGTCCTATTCAACATATTCATAAATGATCTGGAAAAAGGGGTAAACAGTGAGGTGGCAAAATTTGCAGATGATACAAAATTACTAAAGATAGGTAAGACCCAGGCAGACTGCGAAGAGCTACAAAAGAGTCTCTCAGAACTTGGTGACTGGGCAACAAAATGGCAGGTGAAATTTAATGTTGATAAATTGAAAGTGATGCACATTGGAAAGCATAATCCCAACTATACATATAAAATGATGGGATCTAAATTAGCTGTTACTACTCAAGAAAGAGATCTTGGAATCATTGTGGCTAGTTCTTTGAAAACATCCACTCAATGTGCAGCGGCAGTCAAAAAAGCAAAGAGAATGCTGGGAGTAATTAAGAAGGGATAGATAATAGGACAGAAAATATCATGTTGCCTCTGTATAAATCCATGGTACACCCACATCTTAAATACTATATGCAGATGTGGTCGCCCCATCTCAAAAAAGATATATTGGAATTTGAAAAGTTTCAGAAAAGGGCAATGAAAATGATTAGGGGTATGGAACAGCTCCGTATGAGGAGAGATTAATAAGTGTAGAGAAAGTAGATAAGGAAGTATTGTTTACTACTTCTCATAACACAAGAACTAGGGGTCACCATATGAAATTAATAGGCAGCAGGTTTAAAACAAATAAAAGGAAGCATTTCTTCACATAATGCATAGTCAACCTGTGGAACTCCTTGCCAGAGGATGTTGTGAAGGCCAAGACCATAACAGGGTTCAAAAAAGAACTAGATAAATTCTAGAGGATAGGTCCATCAATGGCTATTAGCCAGGGTTGGCAGGAATGGTGTCCCTATTCTCTGTTTGCCAGAAGCTGGGAATGAGCGACAGGAGATGGATCACTTGAGGATTACCTGTTCTGTTCATTCACTCTGGGGCATCTGCCACTGGTCACTGTTGGAAGACAGGATACTGGGCTAGATGGACCTTTGGTCTGACCCAGTAGGGCCATTCTTATGTTCTTATGTTCATATTTAGCCAATGATAACTTTTGTACTGATACCTTCCATGGCATATCTTGTAAGATTCATTGCAGTTTTGCAATATTGGTTTCAATAATATCATAAATGATCACCCGTATTCCATACAGCCTCATATGTTGATCTGTTATTACAGCAGAGTTTCTCATGAAAGTGTTGCATGAGTGTGAGTTGGATGAAGTTGGGGTATGTATTGCTTTTCAGTGGCTGTTGGTGTGACACTACACTCCATATGTTTTATGGAAATATGCTTATGAGTGGGAATATGATGTAACTGGAATATGCTTTATGCAAAAGGTCTCTTGTAAGGTATCATAACAAAGGTTATAACCTACTGAATATATTCCTCCTATTTGTATGCATGTATAATTCTTGTTTCTGAAGCTAGAAATATGAAGTATAACTCTGAGGTCCTATTGTAATTATGCAAAGTGTGGGCCATTAATGGTGGTTTAGAATCTTGATGGCTCCCATTGACTAGGACAATTGGTTGCAAATGGTTTATTTACCTGCAAACCTTCCTGTGTATGTGTGGGCTAAGCCAGGAAGAATGGAGACTAGGGGTCTTACAGTGACATGTGACCATGTCACATGATACTGGAATCCATCTTAATCCTTGTACTTTTCCATTGATGAGGCGGGGGTGGGGACAAGCACAGACAAAAAATTCCCACCTTGTTCCAAAGCTATAGAAGGGAGTGGAGCATGACAAAAGGAGCTGCCAGTCATGAGAAAACCCCTGCTTACCACCCAAGATGTCTGCTGGAACTAACAAGGACTGTACCAGGGGAAAGGATGGGGCCCAGATTAGGAAAGAATCGAGTCTGCGAAAGAAGCTTATTGGAACATCTTTGAGGATGATATATTACCTGTAATCAGTTTCTTAATGTATTAGGCTTAGACTTGCGTGTTTTGTTTTATTTTGCTTTGTGACTTACTTTGTTCTGGCTGTTATTACTTGAAACCACTTAAATCCTGCTTTTTATACTTAATAAAATCACTTTTGTTTATTAATAAACACAGAGTAAGTGATTAATACCTGGTGGAGCACACAGCTGTGCACATCTATCAGTGATATAGAGGGAGAACAATTTACGAATTTACCCTGTGTAAGCTTTATACAAATTAAAACAGATTTATTTGGGGTTTGGATCCCACTGGGAGCTGGGTGTCTGGGTGCTGGAGACAGGTAACCTGCTGAGCTGTTTTTAGTTAAAATCTGCAGCTTTGAGGGCATGGCCCAGACCCTGGGTCTGTGTTGCAGCAGGCTAGTGTGTCTGGCTCCAGGGCTGGCTTTAGGCCGATTCCCCCGAATTGGGCCCTGCATAGGGTGACCAGATCACCCAGGTCAAATATCGGGACACGGGGGGGGGAGGAGCGGCGGGGCAGAGGGGAAAAAAATGGCGGCAGAGCAAAAAACAAACAAACAACCCCCCCGCCCCCCCACACCATTCCTCCTCCGTCCGCAAGCGCTGGAGGGAGGCCCGGGAGACGCAGGGGAGCGCGGGGCCGGGGGGAGTGTGAGTCCGGCCTGGCTCCGAGCAGGCAGGACTCGGGGGCGGTACCTGGAGGGAGAGTAAGGGGGCGGCCCGCAGGGCCAGGCGGCGGCTGTTCTCCCCACCTGGGCAGCGGGACTTGGGAGCAGCCGCTGCTGCAGCTCCCACTGCCACAGGGGGAGGAAGCGGCCGCTGCCAAGCACGTGGCGCTCGGCGGCTGCGGCTCTGGCGCCTGTGAACCCCGCGAGTCCGGGCCTGCTGCGGGGACCCAGCGTGCACGCTGCGCCTAGCCCCTGGCCAGTTGCGTCTGTGCTGGCTGCCCAGCTGGTGCAATCCCACGGGCGGCCCCAGAGTGGGAGCAGCAGGCCCCAGCCCCCCATCCCACTCGGGTCCCGCAGGGGAACGAACGGGGCTGCCGATGCCTCCGCCCCGGGGCCGCCCGCCAGAGCCGGCCCTGCTTTGAAGACCCACAATTTAGCCCCTCTTAAGGATTTCATAAACCCACCCATAGCAGCTGCAAACTGTGGGGAGGGAGAAACAACCACATGACTTGGCTTCTTCTAAATGCAATCACTGTAAAATATTGTTGTAACAGTGTTCAGCTTTAGACAATCTGTTTATAATAGAATCGCCTGCAATGGACTAATGGCTGCTTATTTTAGCAGAGGCTAACAGAGGGAGTTTGCCTGGGAGCTGTCCGAGAGCAGGTACGCTAAGTGCTGCATTAGGGGGGCTGTGTTGGTGAGTATCTGAGTGTCTGTTGCTGGGACAGTTTGTCAGTTTGACCGTGTGCTTGATTGCTTGCTTGTTTGTTTGAAAAGTGTGAATTGGGAGTGCTTTGTTCCAGGTAGGCCTTGAGTGGGCCTGACTGGTATATAAGGGCAGTCAGCAGTGAACCAGCTGAGCGGCGAACAGCAGAGGCTAACAGAGGGAGTTCGCCTGGGGAGAGATCACTGAGGCTTTCATATGCAGGTTTCTCTGAGTAGTTCCTGCAACAGCTGAGGAAGCTCTTAAGAGGAAGGTGATATGGAAGGTGAGCGATCAGCTGTTGTAACCTGCACAGGTTGTGCCATGTTTGTCTTTCTTCCACAGGACAGAAGCGACTTTGTCTGTACAAAGTGCAAGCTGGTCTCCATATTGGAAGAGAAGGTTCGAGGTCTGGAGAAACGAGTATCGACTCTGCGTTGCATAAGGGAAAATGAAGATTTCCTGGACAGACGTCAGGAGATGCTTCTACGGCCACAATGTTCTCAAGATTCAGAGCAGGCGCAGCAGGGACAGGATGGTGAAGAAGTTTGGCAGCATGTGACCTCCAGAAGGAGAAAGAGGAGCGTCCATGAGGGACGATCGATGAGTTATCTTAAGTGCCTATACATAAATGCAAGAAGCCTGGGAAACAAGCAGGGAGAACTGGAAGTCCTGGCACAGTCAGGGAACTATGATGCGATTGGAATAACAGAGACTTGGTGGGATAACTCACATGACTGGAGTACTGTCATGGACGGATATAAACTGTTCAGGAAGGACAGCTATAAGGGTATAAGCTATACCATTATACGCACTTTTAGATTGGTAAAATTGCATTCACGCTAGGAGGTTGTACTGCTTGAACTACACTAGAACCTCAGAGTTACGAACATCAGAGTTACAAACTGACCAGTCAATCACACACCTCATTTGGAACTGGAAGTACGCAATCAGGCAGCAGCAGAGACAAGACCAAAAAAAAAAAAGCAAATACAGTACAGTACTGTGTCAAATGTAAACTACTAAAAAAATAAAGGGAAAGCAGCATTTTTCTTCTGCATAGTAAAGTTTCAAAGCCGTATTAAATCAATGTAAACTTTTGAAAGAACTTTTGAAAGAATAATGTTTTGTTCAGAGTTACAAACATTTCAGAGTTACGAACAACCTCCATTCCCGAGGTGTTCATAACTCTGAGGTTCTACTGTATATTGGTTTCTAAATCAGACAAATTACAGCTATAACTGGCTCTGTGGATGAGGGGAAAGCCGTGGATGTGTTATTCCTTGACTTTTGATACGGTCTCCCACAGTATTCTTGCCGCCAAGTTAAAGAAGTATGGGCTGAATAAATGGACTGTAAGGTGGATAGAAAGCTGGCTAGATCGTCGGGCTCAACGGGTAGTGATCAATGGCTCCATGTCTAGTGGGCAGCCAGTTTCAAGCAGAGTGCCCCAAGGGTCGGTCCTGGGGCCAGTTTTGTTTAATATCTTTCTTAATGATCTGGAGGATGGTGTGGACTGCACTCTTAGCAAGTTTGCAGATGACACTAAACTGGGAGGCGTGGTAGATACACTGGAGGGTAGGGATCGGATACAGAGGGACCTAGACAAATTGGAGGATTGGGCCAAAAAAAACTTGATGAGGTTCAACAAGGACAAGTGCAGAGTCCTGCACTTAGGACGGAAGAATCCTATGCACTGCTACAGACTAGGGACCGAATGGCTAGGTAGCAGTTCTGCAGAAAAGGACCTAGGGGTCACAGTGGACGAGAAGCTGGATATGAGTCAACAGTGTGCTCTTGTTGCCAAGAAGGCTAACGGCATTTTGGGCTGTATAAGTAGGGGCATTGCCAGCAGATCGAGGAACGTGATTGTTCCCCTTTATTCGACATTGGTGAGGCCTCATCTGGAGTACTGTGTCCAGTTTTGGGCCCCGCACTACAAGAAGGATGTGGAAAAATTGGAAAGAGTCCAGCGGAGGGCAACCAAAATGATTAGGGGTCTGGAGCACATGACTTATGAGGAGAGGCTGAGGGAACTGGGATTGTTTAGTCTCCAGAAGAGAAGAATGAGGGGGGATTTGATAGCTGCTTTCAACTACCTGGGGGCGGGTTCCAAAGAGGATGGAGCTCGGCTGTTCTCAGAGGTGGCAGATGACAGAACAAGGAGCAACGGTCTCAAGTTGCAGTGGGGGAGGTCTAGGTTGGATATTAGGAAACACTATTTCACTAGGAGGGTGGTGAAGCACTGGAATGCTTTACCTAGGGAGGTGGTGGAATCTCCTTCCTTGGAGGTTTTTAAGGCCCGGCTTGACAAAGCCCTGGCTGGGATGATTTAGTTGGGAATTGGTCCTGCTTTGAGCAGGGGGTTGGACTAGATGACCTCCTGAGGTCCCTTCCAACCCTGATATTCTATGATTCTATGATTCTATGTTGTTTAATTAGCTGGTGGCAACAGCTGATTTCCTTTGTTTCTTTCTCAACTCTTCTCGGAGGGGGGGAGAGAGAAAGGACTTGAGGGTACCCCACAGGGAGGAATTCCCAAGTGCGCCTTCCTGGGTCAAAAGGGGGTTTTTGCACTTGGGTGGTGGCAGCATCTACCCATCCAAGGTCAGAGAGAAGCTATAACCTTGGGAGTTTAATACCAGCCTGGAGTGGCCAGTACAGTAACTCCTCACTTAAAGTCGTCCCACTTAATGTTGTTTCATTGTTATGTTGCTAACCAATTAGGGAGCATACTCATTTAAAGTTTGGCTGCCTGCTTCCTCCACAGCTGGCAGCCTCCCTACAGCCCCCTCCCCCATAGCACCTCCCGCCCGCCGGCAGACTCTGCGGATCAGTGCCTTCCCTCTCCTCCCCCCGCCTCCTGCCCACGGCAATCAGCTGGCTTGTGGCATTTTGGAGGCAGGAAGGAGGGGGAAGGAGCGAGGACTCGGCATGCAGGCTCCCCCTCCCTCCTGCTGGTGGCAATCAGCTGGCTTGCCGCATTCGGGAGGCAGGGGAGGGAGGGGGAGCCTGCGCGCCGAGTCCTCGCTCCCCCCCCCCTCCCTCCTGCCTCCAAAATGCTGCAAGCCAGCTAACTGCCGCCGGCAGGAGGCAGGGGAGGGAGTGGAGGTGCGCTGAGTCCTCGCTCCTCCCTCCTGCCCAGAGCAATCAGCTGGCTTGTGGCGTTTTGGAAGCAGGAGGGAGGGGGAAGGAGCAAGGACTCGGCACGCAGGCTCCCCCTGCCTCCCAAACGCGGCAAGCCAGCTGACTGCCCCGGGCAGGAGGGAGGGGGGAGGAGCGAGGACTCAGCGCACCTCCACTCCCTCCTGCCGGCGGCAATCAGCTGGCTTGCCACATTTTGGAGGCAGGAGGGAAGGGGGAGGAGCGAGGACTCGGCGCGCAGGCTTCCCCTCCCCTGCAGGGGTGAAACTAATTTACAGGACTTGCCGGTACTGCCGGAGTCCTGGGGGGCGTGGCCTCATCAGGAAAAGGCGTGGCCTCAAACGGAAGAGGCGGGGCCTCTGAGGATTTAAAGGCCTTGGGGCACCGACTGTGGCTGGGAGCCCCAGGGCCTTTAAATCAACCTGGGGCTCCCAGCTGCAGAGGTGGCTGGGAGCCCCCAGGGCTCAAGGGCAAATTAAAGGGCCTGGGCTCTGGCCATCTCGGAGCTCCGGGCCCTTTAAATCCCCACCGCAGCTCCAGCTGGGATTTAAAGGGCTCGGGGCTCCTGCGGCTGCGGGGAGCCCTGAGCCTTGCCGGGCTGGGGCCAGGATTTAAAGGGCCTGGAGCTCCCGTGGCTGTGGGGAGCCCCAAGCCCTTTAAATCCCGGCCTCTGCCCGGCCGCCGAAGCTGCGGGCAGGATTTAAAGGGCTCTGGGTTCCCCCCAGCAGCGGGGAGCTTCGACCCTTTAAATCCCGGCCCCAGCCCGGCCGCCGGAGCTGCGGGTGGGATTCAAAGGGCTCTGGGCTCTCCGCAGCGGCGGGGAGCTCCGAGCCCTTTAAATCCCGGCCTCAGCCCTGCCGCCGGAGCTGCAGGCGGGATTTAAAGGGCTCGGAGCTTCCAACCACTGCAGGGAGCCCAGAGCCCTTTTAATCCCAGCCTCGGAAACCGGTGCGGTCCGGCATGGCATACTGGCTCTTGCTGGTACGCCGTACCGTAGTGGCTTACTTTCACCTCTGCTCCCCTGCCTCCCGAACACAGCAAGCCAGCTGATTGCCCCAGGCAGAAGGGAGGGGAGAGGAGCGAGGACTCGGTGCGCCTCCCCCTTCCCTCCCCTACGCCAGGGCTGGCTTTAGGAAGTGCGGGGCCCGATTCGAAGAGTTTCGACGGGGCCCCGACAGGGATGACTAAAAAAAAACCATGTAAAAAAAACACGTGGGGCTTGTACTCACCGGGCCGCGCTCCTAGTCTTTGGTGGCGGGTCCTTCACTCGCTCCGGGTCTGAAGGACCTGCCACCAAAGTGTTGCCAAAAACCCACAGCGCCGCCGGGTGAGTAAAAATTAAAAAGGTGTCTCTAGCCAGGGAAGGGATTCTCTGCCACTTGCCCCCCACTCTGGGCAGCCCTGCCACTGGGTGCGGGGCCCTCTTAGGCGCGGGGCCCGATTCGGGGGAATTGGTGGAATTGGCCTAAAGCCGGCCCTGCCCTACGCGGCAATCAGCTGGCTTGCGGCGTTTAGAAGGGAGGGGAGGGAAGGGGGAGGAGCCAGGACGCAGCGAGCGAAGTAAAGGGGGAGAAGGTGGGGGGAGAAGAGGTGGGTCAAGGGTGGGGGCTTGGGGGAAGGAGTGGAGTTGGCGGGCTGAAGGTTGAAGCCCCCGCCTCTGGTGCTCGCAGAGTAGGGGAAGCTGCCCTGGAACCTAACCCCCCCATTTACATTAATTCTTATGGGGAAATTGGATTCGCTTAACATCGTTTCACTTAAAGTCGCATTTTTCAGGAACATAACTACAACGTTAAGTGAGGCGTTATTGTATTAATTTTTAGAATCCTTGCTGGCACCCACCTTCTGCACTCGAAGTGCCAGAGTGGGGAATCAGCCTTGACACTTAAAAATCCTGTAACACTTCAGGATGATTAGACAGGAAGGAAAAAGCCTCTTTCACCCCAAATGCTAAATCAGGGAAATAACCTCATTAGTAATAAGTCCCATGTACATATAATTCATCTCACTCCAGTATACCTTTAAAAGAACAGTGAAAGTTAACAGTAGTCTCTATACTGAATGGAGGTGGATGGGTGATTTTTCTGCGGGGTGTCTGTGTTTTGGGCATATAGGGGATTTTCCAGAGGGGTCAGCTCCCTCCCAGAGCCTGCACCCCACAACCCCTCCAGCACCCCTGCCCCAGCCCGGAGCCCCATCCTGCATCCCAAACTCCCTTCTGGAGCTTGCACCCCCAGCCCTGAGCCACTTCCCACACCCCAATCCCCTCATCCCTAGTCCCACCCTGGAGTCCACACTCTCAGCCCAGAGCCCGTACCCCCTCCCACACCCTCACTCCCTGCCCCAGCTCGGAGCCCCCTCCCATACTCCAAATCCCTTGGCTCCACCTCCCAGCTCGGAGCCCCCTCCTGCACCCTCTGCCTCAGGCCAGTGAAAATGAGCAAGTGAGAGTGTTGCCTGCCTAAAAAGGCCTCGAGATGGCAAACGGGTCCATCGCCCGGTGTGCTTAGCACCAATAAAGACACCGAGGGGAGAAAGCAAGCCAAGTTTATTTTAGAGCTCTGAAATGGCACTAGGAGACTAGCATGTCTCAAATCCAGTGCAACAAATACAAACAACTTTTACCTTTTATACTTCAAGCAGTTTCTGTGTAAGCCTTTGTCTGCTAACTCCCTCTTACACCTCCCCACCCCTCCCTTCTCTAGCCGTTACAATTAGAAAAGTTCTCATTCGTCTGCTTATCTTTTGGCCTTGCAAGGCCTGTTTACAGCAGTCTGAGCAAAACAGCAGCTGTATGCTAGAAACGCTGACCAATACATTTCTGCCTCAGCCTGCTACAGAGCCTGTAAGCAGTGAGCCTAGAAGTAGGTGAGAGTTCACAAGATGGAGTTTGAGGGTTCCAGATAGGCCCAGAGCAAAAGAGCTTCATCGACACTTTGGCCTTCCACTCTCCCGAGTTACCTGGTAGCTATGCCTAGTGGCCCCCAACAAGAGTGAGTGGGGTAGAGCGAGTGAGGGAAAATGCAAGATGGAAGGAAGGGGATGGAGTGAACGGAGACCAGGTGGGACAAGGATGTTCAGTTTTTTGTAATTAGAAAGTTGGCAACCCTGACTGGGGAAAGTCAGTGGGGGTCTGTGGTGGGAGGTCAGTGTTTGGCAGTGGGTGTGCGCATAGTACCAGGGATCAGTGACACGCTACGCGATGCCAACAGCCCAGGCCCCAGGTCCGGAGGGGACTGTGGTTGCTGAGCCCGCCCTCAAGGTTGTGTCCCTCGCTGGCCGCCATAGCAAGGTGCTGCCACCAGGGGGCCCTGGAGCCCGGGATTAGCTCAGAGAGCGGACTCGAAGCTCAACCGACTGCGGCTGGCGGCCCCGCGCTCATGGGAGCCAATGGAGCTCGGCTTTGTTCAGAGAGAGCTCAGCCTCTGAGCCAATCGGCTAGGGTTTTGTAGCGCGGCTGCCAGGCTGTGACCCTGGTGTCATGGCCGCCTGCACGGGATGCCAGGCTTGCTGCCGCGCTGGGCTTAGGGAGCTGGCCGCGGCCGGCAGTTTCCGCCCGCTGCCCGGCAGCATGAGGCGTTGGTTGGAGCCGGCCGCTCGGCTGGTGCAGCTGGCCCAGACCCGAGGCTTGCAGGGCGGCGCCGGGGCCTACAAGGCGGCGTCGGTGGACATGGGGAGCAGGTAACGAGGGGGCCGCCGGGAGAAAGCAGCGTCCGCCCGGGGGGACTCAGTTCCCCCCCCCCCTCCACCGGACCGGGGAACGTCTCCCTTCTCCCTGTACCCCATGGCTTGTGTCTGGTCCCCGCGCCTGCCACGTCTTCCCGCTGCCCCAGAGCCCTCTGCTCCCTCCCAGAGCAGCTCCCCTTGCTGCGCTGCGGCCTCCCATCCCGAGCCCCCAGCCCCTTCTCAGAACAGCCCTCCTCGCTGCCTTGTGTCTTCCGCCCTCCCTCCGAAAATTCCTCCTCGCTGCCCTGCGCGCCCCTCCCCCTGTCCTCTTCCAGAACATCTCCCCTTCACTGCCCTCTCCCAGAGCAATTTCTCCTGCCGGTGTTCTCCCCTCAACATTTCTTCCTCTCCCACCCCCCCACCATGGTTTGTTACTTTCGTCTTCCTCTGACCCCAGGGTCGTTTCCCATCTGAGTATGTCTCCTTGATCTCTGCTCCCCACTGCCCATTCATGTCCAGTATCTGCTGAGAAGTGTGTGTTGGGGGGGGGGGGGAGAGTCTGTGTAGCTTTGCTTCAGCCATCCCTTTTCCAATCCACAATCTCCCAATATGTTGCTAGTGGAGCCAGAGCTGGACAATAATTGCTATACACATTGTTTAAAATCCACTGGCCTCCTTTTCTTTTTATGCCTGGTCTTATTGCATACAGTTGATGCACTGCTTTTCAGTAGCCCTTGCAATACCTTGTCATGGTGATAAAGTGATTTGAAATTAAAATCCTCCCATCAGGATGACTAAGGTGGTTTATGTCATGGTGGTATTGGTGCTGAGTTGTGCTGATAGGTTTATAAAGTAGAAAAGTATTAATACACAAGCCATTTAAGGTTAAAGTATCCCAGAAATAACCATCCAGATGTGGACTCTTCCTGCATTTTAAGATCTAGTGGCTGCCTCCCTTTTTGATGGTTTTTATTGATAAATTTCATCAGAGGAGCTGTTTGAAAGTTTTAGAAATAATTAGGGGCCTGATCTAAAGTCCATGGAAGTCAGTGGACAAGCTCCAGTTGACTTCACTGGGTGTTAGATCAGGCCCTAAATCAGTTGAAGTAAATAAGAAAACTGAATGTCATTTGAACTTTTTTTCCACTACACTCTGACATACGTAGCAGCCAAATAATGGGCATAGTCTTGCCTCTAAATGTAAAAGTGTGTGCATCAGATCTTCCACTGCACTTTTTCCATTAAAGTACTATCTACTGTCACTGAGAAAAAGTGTTTGTGTGGGATGTAAATGGTGGTACTTTTTGCCTTGTGTATATACACCATCTCATTTTGTGTTGATTTTTTTAAAACATTTAATACATACACCATTGAGAATAATAGCCATTAATAGGACTTAAAACTCTGAAGTGTAGGGGAGACTTGCTGGTTTCCAAAAGAATATAGAGCCTTTCACCTCTAGGTAACTGGTTCAAATCTAGCCAAATTCTGTACTGATAAAGATGTTACTGTCCGGCTCTTACTTTGCAGATATGAAAACTGGGTGCTGATCTGTCTTGTTCCACATGACTTACTAACTGTTGCAGATGGCAGTCACAGCAGAGAAGTATGGGATGGAATTAGTTTGGAGATTAAGGATTTGTCTACACTCCCCTGTAGTTTGGAGGAGGGTGGGGAGAAAGAAGTGCAGCCCAAAATGTTGTGCTGTAAGTCCCCCATGTGGGTATGTGGCGTGAACTAAAAGGTTCCTAGTTCGTGTTAATGTAGCTTACTTCAAACAGGATTACATTAATGCAGGCTAGGAACCTCTTAGTTCATGCCCACAGCATCGACACAGGACAGTTACAGCACAGCACTTCGGTGCACACTGCTATTCACACCCCACCCCACTGTCCAAACTACAGGACAGTGTAGATGTAGCTTCAATTTTCCTTTCATCTTAGAAGGCGGTCACTTTGGAATTGAGGCAAAATTGCTGAACAGTAGGGAAGCTTGTACTCTTGTTTCCTATTCTGTGAATAGATCTAGGGCTTCAGCATCCAGACTTGTCAAAGCCAGTTTCTATCATGAATAGTAAATATAATCAATGTTTTCTAAAAATATGAAACATAAAATATAAATGTATAGTAGTTGAATAGAGAGGTGTTGATAAACTGATCCTCAGTTGTCACTAATGGCAGATACCCTCTTTTTTTTAAACAGAAAGTTGGAAATTTCCTCAGGGAAACTGGCCAGATTTGCTGATGGATGTGCTGTAGTGCAGGTAAAAAATCTATGCAAACTCAAAATGTGTAAGTCAACTTCAATAAATGTACTGGTTTTTGTTGAGATGTCTCAACCATATATGGTAATTGGACTCCCGATTGGATCCACAGCTAGTTACAGCATAGAAAAAAAACTTTATAAGGTTTCCAGAAGCCTCACCAGTACACTGTGGATTCATGTGTTTTCTCTTCACTTGGAAAATTCTCTACTGAGAAATGAAACTAAATGATACATTTATGAAAATGTATTTTCTAAAAGTAATTTCACTGTTTTTAAATCAAGTTAGGTGATACATCAGTGATGGTCACAGCAGTCAGTAAAACAAAGCCTTCTCCATCTCAGTTCATGCCATTGGTGGTGAGTACTAATTGTAATTACACAAACTGCCCAAATTGATAACACTAAATAATAGTAGAGACGTAGAACTTGAGTCCTCAGACATTTCAGTTGTTTTTTAATATAAATTGTTTTGTCTCTGTGGCTACAGCAAATAGAATATTTAGCTATTAAATTCCGATATATTGTCATCTCTTACCTTTTTTTATAGGTATATTTAAGAAAGAGCAGTAGTTACAGTTTTGTTTACAAATCCCTGTTTTGTTATATAAGGTTGACTATCGCCAGAAAGCTGCTGCAGCAGGAAGGATTCCCACAAACTATCTTAGAAGAGAACTTGGTTCCACTGATAAAGAAATTCTTACAAGCAGAGTAATAGGTATGACAGAAGACTGAGAAAACAGTGTCCAGTACTTTCTTTTTGTTGTTTGTGATATCCTCATTGAAAGATTGAAAAGAGAGGGCTACCTGTAACCATCGTTTTCAGCTAATATTGCCTCTTCAGCAGTTTTGGGAGAAGTGCATGCCTTAAAGTGCTGCAAATTTCAGAACCATTTAGAACCAATGTCCATTGGGGCTGCATACACATTCCCTATATGAAAGCCCAAAATACAGTAAAAGCTGTTTTATCCGGCATGTTGCGGGAATGGGGGGTGCCAGTAAGTGAAAAATGCTGGTTAACTAAGAGGGATGGAGTTTGGGTGCGGGAGGAGGGGTGGGTGCGGGTTCTGGGAGGGAGTTTGGGTGTGGGAAGGGGCTCGGGGCAGGAGGTTGGGGCCCAGGAGTGGACTCAGGGTGGTGGATCCCGGGGGCATTCACCTCCAGCAGCTCTCCGCAAGCGGCGACCTGTCCTGGCTGCTCCTAGGCAGAGGCGCAGCAGGTGGGTCTGTGCACTGCCCCCGCCCTGCCCTGAGTGCTGGCTCTGCAGCTCCCCTTGTCTGGGAACTGTGGCCAATGGGAACTGTGGGGGCGACGCCTGCGAGTGGAGGCAGCGTGCAGAGCCGCCTCTGCCTAGGAGCAGCCGGGCCAAGTCGACACTTGCAGGGACCCACCTGAGGTAAGCGCCCCCCGTATCTGGTACCCCGAGCCCCCTCCCATGCCCCAACCCCCTGCCCCAAGCCCCCTCCTGCACCCAAACTCCCTCCCAGAACCCGCACCCAGCCCCCTGGCCCCAACTCCAGCCCTACACCCTCTCCCACAATCGGAACCCCTCATAGCCATTCCTCCACCTAGGGAGCAGCAGGGACATGTCTCCACTTCTGGGGAGCCAGGTAGGGAGCCTGCAGGTCCCATGCCAACCTGACTATAAACTGGACTTTCTCTGAAGATTAGAAATGCCGGTTTATAGAGCTTTCCAGTTGGTACAGGGCATGATAACACAGCTTTTACTGTATCTAATAGCTTGTGAGATTTCTTCTTTGCTCTTGAAATTGGGATTTCTCGTGCCTCAGCCTAGAGGGACATCATCTCTTGGAGCTAATCATTTGTCAGGAGAGAGGAAAGAAGAGGCAACCAAATTGTTTTCTGGAAAGGTAGGAAAAAAAGGAGACAGACTGTTTGGCCCAAATGTATCCTCCTCGCACCTTCCTCATTGTCTGAAAAATAGTATCCAAGATGCCCAAAACTTGTCTCTTGAATGAGATAATGGCACCTTGAGGCTCAATGTTTGCTAAAACTAGCAGGACTTAATAGACAATCTGAAGAGGGGATAGGGTTCTGAACAGACTAAGCCGGGGTGGGCAAACTTTTTGGCCCAAGGCCACGTCAGGGAATAGAAATTTTATGGCGGGCCATGAATGCTCACAATATTGGGGTGGGGGTGCGGGCTCTGGGGTGGGGCTAGGGATGAGGAGTTTGGGGTGTAGGAGGGTGCTCTTGGCTGGGATCGAGGGGTTCGGAGGGCGTGAGGGGGGATAAGGGCTGGGGTTGGGATGTGGGAAGAGGCTCAGGGGTGCAGGCTCCAAGCGGCGCTTACCTCAAGCAGCTCCTGGAAACAGTGGCATGTCCCTTCTTTGGCTCCTGCGCAGCCAGGTGCCTCTGCATGCTGCCCCATCTGCAGGCACCACCCCTGCAGCTCCCTTTGGAGCGTGTAGGAGCCGGACCGGGGCCGTGCCACGGCTTCCGGGAGCCGCGGTCCCCGATCCAGCACCCCGGCTGGAACGGGGCTGAGCCGCTCGTGCAGCCCCCGCCTGGAGTGTCTGAGAGGGGCCGAGCCGCATGGTGCAGCTTGTGGGCTGGCTTAAAGCGGCCCGCGGGCCATAGTTTGCCCACCCCTGGACTAAGCCCTAGTCAGTGTGCAGAGGTGTATTAATAAATCAGGTTGAAAATCAAAAATTTTTTAAAAAATGCAACATTTGCTTAACTTCATCATTCAGTTGCATTGCTTTTCATTACATGTCATCTTATTACAAGCTCTCTGGAGCTAGCACTTTGTCTTTGTTTATGTCTGTATCCGACACATTTATGCTGCTACTAATAAATACTCAAATTTTCAAAACGTGTTCTTTTCAGCAGCAGGAAAAGAACCATGAGAGCATTACTGAGCTCCTTATACTTCCATCCTTTAAAAGTCAGTTTGGACATGTGCATGGTTACTGATTTTTTTTGTTTTCAAGGCCCATGGTACTGAGGTTCATGCTCTTAAATAGAAATCCACAGAGGCAGTTCTAACTGGATAAAAATGGCAATTTTTCATATTGATGTTGTTTTAGTGGCTTGTTTTTCATTATTGTTCCCTGGGTCCTTGATGCAGTTTCTGGAATAAGATTTACTTTATGCTGACCCTAAAGTGGCAGAGCAAGGATATTGTAGGGTTATTTCTTTATAAACAGTTTATTTTTCTTGGTTAGTTTTTAAAAAACAAAAAGGTAATCTAGGGAGACTTCCAAGTATAACAATTTTTAGGCAGGTCAATTTGGTTCTAATCTGAAGTGTTATAATTTAAACCATTGACATGTATTTATTATTTTATATAAGGGGAAGCTTAGCTATGTACAAAGTTTATTACTAACTGTGACTTGGCGCGCAGGAATAGCATAGTAGATCAGACCACTGGTACATTGTCAGGTATCCTGCCCTTGTTAGTGGCAGTTGATATATGCTTCGGAGGAAGACACTAGAATTCCCTATACTGGACAACTGTGAAATAACCTGCTCACAAAGGAAGCTTCTTCCTAATTCCCATTGCTTAGTGGCTGGCGTGTATCTTGAAGCATGAAGGATTATGTCCCTTACATTTTATTTTATCTGATATGACAGTGAATATTCTCACTATCCATGTACATGTCTAATCCTTTTTTGAATGCTACTCAGGTCTTAGACTCAATATCTTTTGGCAAAGAGTTCCACAAGTTAATTAGCCTTTGTGTTTCTAAAAATTTTAAATGTGTTCGTTGTCAGTTTCTTTAGATAACTCTTTTGTTTTTTATTATGAGAGGAAAATAAGGATTACCTAAATTTATTTTAGACACATATGCAATAATAAATGACAATCATTTACTTCCTTCATCCACTCTCTCCTATAAACAGCCATAATCTTAATCTCTCCATGTATGAAAGTTCTGAAATGTTTTTTACAGATCGATCAATTAGGCCGCTCTTCCCAGCAGGCTACTATTACGATACACAGGTGGGTTCATTATTTTTAGTGATAGTCATAGTTCTGTGGGAGCCAAAAGAATACTGTTTTGGGCAAGCTTCCAAATTGGGTTAATGTTTTGCAAAATAGTGTTAACTGTTGGTGCAGTTGAAGGCTTAACAGCAGCCTTCTTTAATTGTTCAGTAAATAATATTGCTTAACACAGACCAACTACTCATTGCTACAAAGAAAGCTATTCGTTGGAACTGGTCTGAATTCAGACTCTCTATCACAAAGAAAGGAGTGGGATTTATTCTCTGGGAGTAAGTAATTTAACTAGCTAGGAGCTGTCATTCCTGCTCAGTAATTTTAGATGAAACTATGATCAATGTTTATGTTGCATGTCAAGTAGACTAGGCTAGTCAACAACCTTAAGTCAGTGTCCCAAAAGATTTTCATTGCAAGTCCATGCTCCATTTTCTCTTGTAGAAGGTGGGGAAAAAAGCTCAAACTGCATATTTGTGCAACAGAATAAAAATAATCTTTAAAACCCAAGAACTTCTCAATCTATTTCCTGTGAATATATTAAGGTTGTTTCACTGTGGAATTTTCTTTCTCACATTTGTTAGCTCATAGATTATCTCATTATTAATATTTCTGAAGTATGCAAAGTATAGATAAAGATAACTTTGTCACATTTTAAGGGCCTGTGTTTGCCCCTAATTTGGAGGTACTTGGTGTTAAATATCATTTTTCTCCATCAGTTTATTGATTTAGGTACGTGAACATTTTTTTTCTCTTCATATGAATTCATATAATTTTTAGGTCATTGTATTTATTGTTCCTTGCAGGTGTTTTGATTAAAAAAAACAAACACATATAGCTCAAAATTCTTCCATTGTCTTTTATATTATACCAGATCCTTTGTAATCTTTTAGCAGTAGATGGTATTAATGATCCCGATGTCCTGGCAATTAATGGAGGTAAAAGAAACTTTAAATATTTTTTAACTTTTTTTAATGTTTGTATTTATGTAATCATTTAAAAAATATGTCTTACAATTTTAGCATCTGCAGCACTTGCGTTATCGGATATCCCATGGAATGGTCCCATTGGTAAGTAAATATTTTAGCTTGAAAGCTTGTCTCTCTTACCAGCAGAAGTTGGTCCAATAAAATCTGTTACCCACCTTGTCTAATATCATGGGACCAACACAATACAACAATACTGCATATAACTTGAAATTTAGTCATTTTAAAATTAAAGGCAGTTTCAGGTACTACATCTGTCCCAGATTCCACTGCCAATTTGTATGGTTTTACCGTCATGTTTTGTTTTTCTCTTCTCTCATGCTGTGTTAAGCTCCACACAAACAAGGAAAACTGATTATATAGAGCAAACAGTGAAACTACACAAAAAGTTGCAAATGTACAAAGTAAAACTGAAAAATAGAATAGATTTTTTTCTGATCTTCTGTGTACTTTTAACAATAGTAGCTACAGAACTACAGACAGATGTATGATCAGTAAAATGGCTTCCCTTAACATCCAGTAATTGTTACAGAAGTTTAAACAAAATTGTAAGAATACATGATAGCATTGCAACAATTGTCTAAAAACAAGGCGTAGTGCTCAGGTCAGATACTTTTTTTTTTAAATAGACTTTATCTGCAGACAAAGTGAAATTAGTTATCAGGAAAATACCTTCTAATTTTCATATTCTGAGGAAATATCCCCATGACTATGAAGTATATGGAAAAAATACTTTTAAAAAGTGTCTTCATTTAATTTTATTTAGCAAGTTAATACACTTCTGTGAAAGTTTCTTCTCCTGTATCACTACTTCAGATTACCTCTAAAGTGTTTCTTTCATTTACTGGAGATATTAAAACCATTTTCTTCAAGGTTTTGGTGGGGAGGGCACACGTGCTACAATCATTTATTTTCTTATTCCAAGGCAGGGGTCGGCAACTTTCAGCACGTGGCCCATCAGGGTAATCTGCTGGCGGACAAGAGACGTTTTGTTTGTGTTGACTGTTCGCAGACACAGCCCCCCCACAGCTCCCAGTGGCAGCGGTTCGCCTTTCCCCGCCAATGGGATCTGCGGGAAGCGGTGGCCAGCAAGCTTACAACCTTAGGGGCATAACATTACTATCAGTGACACTGCAATAACAGCACTACCCCAATAAGCCAGAATTTTTCAAGTATAATTAACTTGACTTGCAAATTATCTGCATTGTTTGAATAAACAAGTTTATTTTAATTTTATAATTGTCGAAAGATCATCTGGCACAAACACACACACATCCCACTATTTAAATAGAATTAGTAATTTTAATAATTACCTCTGAAAGCAAACCAAGTAAAAATGATCCTTTGAATGAACTCCTACTTAGATGCAAAAATGAACTTCTGGAGTTTCTTCTTAGGTGCAGTAAGGGTAGGAATGGTTAATGGAGAAGTTGTTATTAACCCAACTCGAAAAGAAATGTCTTCTAGTACCTTGAACTTATTGGTCACTGGAGCTCCTCATAGTCAAATTGGTAAGTGGTTAAAATTATTCAACTTTGATGTTTAGTTAAAAATCGAGCATTTTCTCATATGAGCCACCTTTAATCATAATTCTCTTGAAGTACTACCTTTGTAATCAAGACTAGATAGAAACAAATAGTAAGGAAGTATTTTTTTCTAGTTTGATTTCTTTCGAAGTCATTAAAATATATATATATATTGGAATTTCTTTACTGTTTTAATGAGATTCAATATCATTTAGATAAAACTTATGTTGTGCTCCCTGAAACTTTGCAATACAGTATCAATAAATAAAATCTAAATGTTTTATTGTAATACATTGAAACTTGAGTTAATTGTCATGTGTCCTAACAGCCAGTAAAATTTTAGTCCCCACAGGATCCAGCTTTGTGATGCAGAGTTGTTTTGAGAGAATTTAGCTCCTATTTAAAAGCACTGGAAACCTTAAGTTATAAAGCTGCTTAAAAGAGAGAGACTTTTTCTTAAACCAGTTAAATTAATTTCCAGAGCCCTGGCAGGAGCCATGGGATGGAAGCCCTGAACTCCGGCAGGAGCCACAGGGGCAGAAGCCCCGAGCCCAGGCGCCCCAAGCCTGGTCAGGAGCCGCGGGGTTGGAAGCCCTCAACCTAGGTGGCCGAAGCCTAGGCAGGAGCTGCGAGCGTGTGTGTGTGTGTGTGTGTGTGCGTGTGCGAGCCTCGAGCCCAGGCAGAACCGGGGTGGGTGGGAGGGGAGCTACGGGGCACTTCTGCACTGCCTGTGGAGGTGGGGGTCTGATCTCCCCCCATAACAGCCATGCAGGGGAAGGACAATCCTGTCCCTCCCCAACCCGGCTGAACTAGCAAATTTTGGGGACATTAGATTTCATGGGAAAGGACTTATGTCACGGTCTGTGACGTATTTTTCATGGCTGTAGAATTGATAGGGACCAATTCATGGGTGGCCACAAGATTCATCGTATACTTGTTTATAAGTTGAATTTCCTATTCCATATTAATATAATCTTACTGGTTGAGGAAGTATATAACGTATTGTATTCAGTCTGTGGCACATCTGTATTTAAATGCATATTCTAACCATTAACCTATTTTGAAGGCATTCGTTTGACTTTCAGTTGCATCTTGTGAAATTTCTCCTTACTAACTTATATTTGAAAAATTATTCTGAAATCCTCACAATTAATTTTTCTTCCATAAGTCCAGCTCTTCAGTTTGCATTTTGAAACTGTTTCTGTGACTCTATGACCTTTGAAATAATAAAATCAGCCTGGCAGAGATCTTAATTTTACCAAAACTACACGGGTCTTCAGGTTTCCTTTGTGATAGATATATTTTAACAACTTGTTCTATATCAGTTGAAAACCATGATGGTAACTGACTTACTATTTGACTCTGAATTAATAGTCATGTTGGAAGCAGCAGCCGAGAATATATTGCAGCAAGATTTCTGCCATGCCATCAAAGTGGGAGTGAAGCATACCCAACAAATAATTCAGTGTATACAACAACTGGTAAAAGAACAAGGTGCTGCCAAGAGAACTGTTCAGAAGTTATTTAGTGCTCCAGCAGAGATTGTTGAATGTGCAAAGCAGTAAGTACAAAAATAAATGGTTCTACTAAACTGCATTAGTGTGACCAACTTCTGTCACTAACTCACTTCTGGGCTTTTTTCATACAAAATATTGTTTGTTTTTAAACATTTGAGTCCCTGACTTATCCTCTGCTTTTTCTTCCTTTTGATAGTCAGAAGCCCTGACACTGTACCCCTCCTTTGCTTAGTCACAAGGGCAATGCTACTGTAGCAGCCTGAAGACATGAGGATGGGAAAGGAGGAGTCAGAGAACCCATCTCAGGCCCTCCTCTCCCACAAAAAATAAGAAGCGAGAAAGGTTCTTATCTCCTCCAGATAGAGGAAGCATCTTGAGGCTGAAGCACCTGTGGTCCCCCCTTTTTAGAAAAGAAAATTGGGGGAAAATGGAGCAATCTTGAGTGAGGGAAACTCTAACGGGAGGTAGCAGAGAGAATTCAAGGTGAGGATGAGACAGATCAATACTGGGGAAATGCTGCATGGCTTCCCACTCTCCTTCTGGTGTTTAGAGAGCAGTTACCCTATGCATCTGTACAACCCTCCTAGCAATTCTTTCATCTGTCCCTGCTGGGAGAGAAAGCCAGCAAGTGGGGGCAAATGCCTCCCCATGAAAGAGGGCTGGGGTGGGAAATGCACAAGGCCATGTCTCTCTTCTGCCTAACAGCAGCACATCAGAACTACTGAGGAGGGGAATACCAGTGGGCCCACTGGCTGCTTTGTAAGGGAATAGGGAACTTGGTGCTCAAGACTAGCTTAAATGTAATTGACCCACTGAGCTTCCTTGTAGTGCTCTCCCAGCATGCATTCTCCTCTTCCTCTCCCCAGTTTAGAATGTTATTGTCTCTCAGTTCTCTCTGCCGTCTGGGTGAGGTTCCCCAAAGATTGACCCATACATAGTGGGAGACATAAGTTTTCTTGTCCGTTCAGCACTCTCACATATCTTTGATGGGAAGGAAAAGGAGTCATCTTACCCCCTAACTACTGTGTATTCAGGGAGGAGGGCACATGGTTCTTTTCTCTAGCCCCATCTCTGAGGACTTTGGGATTGCTGCTCTTTTGAAGAAGCAACTGTAACTTCTCTCCATGTAATCTGTACTGTTCTACCCCATGTTGATGTACAAATTTTCCCCCCAGTTACAGGCAGGGGGGACAGGGCTTCTGTCTGTAAAAGAGAAAAATGAAGGAGAGCATCAGTCTGGGGCCACTAAACATCCAAAACCATAGAAATATATATCTTTAGAGAGATCCAAATTGACCGCTTGCTGGCATCCCCTCATTTTTTTTTTATAAAGGTGACGTCTTTGTGTAGAATTGCTTTGTAAGTTTTAAGCAGACAGGCTTATGGATCTGTCAATGAGGCCCAACTTCCAATAATATAAACGAATGCTATGTGTGTGATTGCTGGGGAGAGGATAATTTCTTGGGCACTAATTTCATTTTTAGACAATCTATTGCAGCAAGCAACCTAAGTATTAACAATGGTATACTTAATGTAAGACTAATTAACTGAAACCTCCCCCTTTTCTTCCCATTCACCCTCAATGCATGCTTTGAAGGGAGCTCTCATAAGCATTATAACTGAGAACTAATGGAATGCAGCCAACAAACTCTGAGTGTTTCAACAATTAAGAGAGAGAAAAATCAGAAAATGATTGTACACATGAGAGAGCAGAATTCAAAAAACTACATTGATAGTGATAGCACAAGTATATGAAATAAAACCATTAAATTGGGCGATCAAGGATGAAAGATAATTTAATAATGCTTTTTAGTGTATCAAGATGTATAATTCTTTCTTTGGCATGAGCTGAAGACTGTGTTTGCTTAAATCTAAATGTCTTGAGTCCTGTTGGCTTTCAGTCAGGTGCTTATTAATTTTTTGTACATTTCCTTTATAGCAGAAAATTCTAAATATCTTTAAAAAATGTCAATAACAAAAGCTCTCCCCATTTTATGCTTGCAGTGTCTGGCTCAGTATACATTGCACCATAAAAGTTCTTTTATAGTAATACTGTGTGAAGGTTCCTTAATTGCTTGATGCATCAGGCAGTCTATGTGGGTTTTGTGGATTGATAATATGTTATAACTGTCAGTGCAGATAAATTGTCACTTAAAATTAATCTTAGTGAAACTTAAAATGTGCAGTTCATGGCTAAATAAGAATTCTACCAGTTTTGTGTTTGCTCCAATCTTTATAGATGAATCCCCTTGAAAATGTCATTAAAAGCCATTTAATGAAATACAAGGTGGATCTGAACATTACTGCTTTTAAATTTTATTTCAACAAAATGTCAAACCATTTTCTAAAGAATAGACTTTATGTACTAAGTTTCAACATGGAACAGTATTTTTCTGGCCATAGTAAACTCTTGAATATAGGGTTTTGTATCAGAACAAGTTAAACTTTTTATTCTATATAATGCTGCTTATGAGTATTGCTATAATACTAATATGAATTTGCGATGTATTTAAATCTTAAATAATCTAGCAACCTTTTTAAAGTCACCATTTTCTTTAGAACACTAAATGCATTTATGATGTTGACTTGTTCAAACTTTGTACAGGTAAACAAATACTAATCAGGTTAATTACTTTTTTCTCTTCAAAAAGGCTTGCCTCTGATAAGGTCTGTGCAGTATTTGCCGATTTTAGCCATGACAAAGTAAGTGTTGCCATCAAAATCTGTGTTGTTGTTTTTTATGTCATATTTGAGTCAGTTCTCTGAAATTGTTTTAGTTCTCTGAATTAGTCCATGTTTAGATTTAGTTGTACTGCTATCCCCATGACATTTCTTTAAAGAGCCACTAACACTTGACTGTATTTCCTCCCATTCTGCAAGTGTAAGAGAGACAAGGTGGGTGAGGTAATTCCTTTTATTGGTGAGAGAGATGGGCTTCCGAGCCACAGAGAGCTCTTCTTCAGGCTTGAAAGCTTCTCTCTCTCACCAACAGAAGTTGGTCCAATAAAAGATATTACATCGCCCACCTTGTCTCTGTAATATCCTGGGACCGACATGGCTACAGTTACAGTGCAGTAATATAAATAAGTTATCAGAGGCTCTTCTCTTGGAGATTCTTGTTTCAGTATGTAATGATTCCTTGTGCTTAGATTCATTGCTCTGATTATCATGTCTATCTGCTAGACAGCTGTGCAGAACTTCAAGATTGTTGCTTTATTGTTAGTCTGCACTATCAGTGGTAATAGATGTAAATCTTATCTAGATTTCTAGAGATGAAGCAGTTAACAAGATAAGACTTGAAACAGAAGAACAGTTGAAAGGTATTGTACTACTTTGTGTAATATTTGTACAATTTTAATAAAATTGGGCACTGAACTTGAGGCCAATATTCACTACCATAATATATATATACAGTCCTGTAACATTATTTTGAAAAGAAACAGTGCTGTTTATGGAGACCTGCAAAGGATGTAACTTTTTTAGATTGGTCTTGTGCCCTTTTTTATGATGTATAAAGTGGGCCTGAACATTTTTTGCTTACCAGAAATTTCTGCTTTGGTGTTCCTTGGTTTTGCTGGAATGCCTGTTTGAGATCTCGGATGTTTATTGTAAGCCCTTACATCTTCATTGAAGGGACATAAGGGTGCTGAATCTTGAACAAAGGCTTCCTTTATCCAAAATGTTAATTAGTCATAAGTTAAATAAGTTTTAAGAAAACCTGTTTTAAATTGTCTTTGGACCCCAGGTTAAAAACCACTGGTATAGCGCACAGATGAGCATAGTATTTTGTTACGGAAGTTCTAATTTAAAATAACTTGATACAAAATACTGAATTATAAGAACTAACACTGAAATAATACTGCATTGCATGAAATGGTCATGTGTAGTATATAACACAGCATGGGGCCTAGTACTTTGTGTGTATGCTTTGGCTTAGCTCTGGCCCGTTTACCTGAAAATATGTGTTCTTAGCATGTAGGGGAAAGAAGGGGATTGCCATTCACCTATTCAACAGGTCTATTATAGTGTCTTTATACCTCCAGTCTACCACATGAATGCACAGTCCCATTTGAGTTTATTAGGGTGCTTCTGCTCACTTTTGCATAAATAGTTGAGAAAGGAAAGACTCTTATCAAGTCTGCTCCCTTTGCCTGGGAGATAGCAGTTATTGCTGAGGTAGTTGGAAGTAATCACTGCAGTAATCAGCCTGTGTCTACCTCCTCAAACTCCTAATGGTCAGGAGGAAAGATATTGCCACTGAACACTCCTTTTCCGCATGCTGGGAGGGGGATGTGATAGAAAAAAGGCTTACTCCTCCTCCTGGCCTACCTTCACGTTGTAAAGGAGCACGAGAAAAAACTAATGTATGTGAAGGGAGTTGAGGATGCACCTCAGGTTCTCGCTTCCCCCTCCCCACTTTCCCCTGGGAAAAAAAAAATAAAGCTATGTGTCTCTGTAAGCGGTCCAGCAAACTGTGAAATCCTCCAAACCCCAGGGTGCACGGGGTATGGAAGTCTAAGGTTGTATCTTGCACATCTTACTGACTTAGGCCCCGCACAGTTCAGGATTGGCACCATTTCAGTCCATTAGTTTTTACTCTTTTGAAATGTTTGTTTCAGCAGCAATAGAAAACAAGTCTTCTTATTCCTTTTGGTCCTACCAGTCTGAGAGTAGTGGAGCACTGACTTCTGTAGCTGCCAGTATTACTGTTTTATGTGTTAATTAGAAGAATTTCTAACAGTTTGGAGAGTGCTCCCAATTGTAAATAACATGTATAGCAATACAACGGGCTTCTGTTGTACTCTAATGCTGGCCACAGTGCTTGTTAGTTGATAACTGTTATGAAGCTTGTTTTCCAACTTTAGAAGCTTAGAGTTCTAATTTGTGTTTGGTATCTCTAGAGAAATTTCCAGAGGCTGAGTCTTATGAAATTATGGAATCCTTTAATGTTGTTTCAAAGGACATTTTTAGAAGCTTTATTCTGAATGAATACAGAAGGTAAATGCATAGAATCCTTTTTGAATAAACTCTTCGCAAATATTTCCCCATAATTATGGTTTTCTTGACTTTATAGTTCATATTTTATTACTATAGGTGTGATGGCAGAGACTTGACTGCTCTCAGAAATATCAGTTGTGAAGTGGACATGTTTAAAACACTTCATGGATCAGCATTGTTTCAGAGAGGTCAAACACAGGTAATACTTTCAAAGATCAGAGTTGTAGTTGTCATAAGCTGAAAGTTTCCATTAACCATGACATTTGTTATTTCTCAATCAAGTAATTATTGAAAACACCTTGCGTACCTTCCAGTGTAAGAAAGTATAAATACATTGCGTGCTATTCAGGTTCAGTTTAATATTGCCTGGCTCCCATTAGAAGAAACAATGTACAGAACTAAACTGTTTGCTGTTCCAGTGGAAACTTCAAAATAACATTGCAAAACATAGTTGCCTAGAAGTATTCCGTTAAACAGAATCACATGTCCACTTTCAGCCTTTTTAAAATTCCTGAAGAAGGCCCAGTAACCAAAACTTGGGCCTACAAACATGCTTTTCTGTAATTTCATTTAATAAGTTGTAATTTCCTTTCAGAGTGGTTCACAATAATACTGCTTATTACTTGCCTAAATACATAAGTATTTATTTTAGTCCCCTCTATGCATTACTTATAAAAAAGAAAGTATGTGAGTTTTACATTAAAACTATTGTTTGCCGAAAAACAGCACTGTTTATGCATTGTTTAGTTCAATGACCAGGTTCACTTACAATAAAATTGTCTAATTTATCTGAACTACTACTATATAGAAGATTGCCAAGCAGTTTTTCTGTAAATCTTTTTAAAAGAAAGTTATGTATTCAGATACATTTTATATCAAAGTTCAGAGTGATGTGGAGGGGAGAGGGAATCCTTTCTAAAACAGGCTAGAGCATCTGCCTGTTGAGTTTCTGATCTAAGACCTCTTATTAGACCTCAGTTTCACCGCCATCTTTCTTCTGGGGATGGATTGATTATCATCTGTCTAGCTCTTTAACTGGTTAATAGGGGAGTCATTAACTGAGATAATTCCTATCTCTTAAGGTGAAGATGCTACCTTTGTAGTACTCCATACTTTTGCCAGGCCAGGGAGAGAGAACCAGGAATCAGTCCGTTTCCTTACGGACTGGTGGACATTTACAAGACCAAATTGTGATTCTGTCAACATCTTTATTGCAAAGAAACTTATTGAGAATTGATGTTTGACAAAAATCATGATAGAAACTTTCTGAATCAACTCTCCTTAAATCTTTGTGCCCAATATAAATCACTTTAAATGATCATAAACTGTGTGAGGTTTTCATTGTCCCTTTTTTAATTCTAGGTTCTCTGTACAGTTACATTTGATTCACTAGAATCAAGTGTAAAATCTGATCTTATCACAACAGCTGTGAGGTATGTGCCCTCTTATCTTCTATTGCTTCGTTACCTTTATAATAAAGAAGCATGGGTAATTTAAACTGTTAATAAATGGTACTTGAATTGAATATATATATATATATATATATATATATATATTTTTTTTTTTTTCATCAAAATTTTCAAAAATGGATGTCTAAAATTAGGCTTCTAAATAAGTGGCCTGATTTTCAAAAGTGCCAAATGCCCAGCAGCTCTTTGGAATTGCCTTTAGTGTTGGTTATGGTTATAGTGGCTCAGTAGTTACAAACAATAAATCAGAAAATATTGCAAGAAAATATTCACTCTTTTAAATAATGAGACCATGTAAAAAGATTCCTAAATGACTAAAAACTCTATATAAATGTGCCAAATTATAGCATTTTAAAAAACAGACTTATAATTTTTTCTAAGTATTAATATTATAATGAAAACAGTGTACACATTTTACACTTTCAATGTATGTTCTCCACAGATTTGTGCAGTAATGTGCTGTTGTGTAGATTCAGTACATGCAACACATGGAGTAACAGATTTGTACCATGTTAGCAACTACCTCTCCAGTGACTTTAGGTGGCGCTAGCCAAGCATAATGTAGTTTTGACTCACCCAGAATAAGTAAAATTGTCAGATGAGTGATAGTTTTTCCAACTTCAAGTAATCTATTCCAAAGACCCTAATTTGTCAGAAGAAAAATCTTTTTAGCTGGTTGAGAAGTTGGTCATACTTCAATTTTAATTACCTCACTGATAGGGTTGCTAGTTTTGGTTGGAGGTTTCATCACAACATGATCTTTAATTAAAGATTAATCTTTAATTACTTGAGATTCCAGGACAATCTTGGAGGGTTGGAAACCCCACTCACTGAAATGAACTGAGAGTTAGTCTACACAGTGGGGAAATGTGTACTACAGGGGTGTGATTTCTAAAATGCACTAACTTGCTGTATATTAATTGGTCCATGTAAATCTTGCTTATCCACACTAAATGTTCCCTAGTACACTTTAACACAGGGCCTGCAAGTGCAAACAAAGCAATGCGCTTTAGAAATCATACCCCTTTAGTGTGCATTACCCCACCATGTGGACCAGCACTGAGTCTCTTTAAAACTAGTAATTATTCTATCAAGCCAAGTCCTCTTGCTGATTTACTAATCTTTATTGGTAACAATTGTCTTATTAGGTGATAAATATTCTTCCCTTCAGGCTTGCATGCAGTCATCTCCTCTTCATGCATTTTGCTCTCTCAACTTTGCTTCAGCCCAGAGATATTTAACAACCTCATTTCATTCATCTTGCAAATTAATTCGTGCATTCACCCACAGTTCTCACATTAGTGTGCAGTAGGCCACTGCAAAAGTGAAGAGAGGGTCCATGTGTGGAATTACATGTGAGATTGATTGAAAGGTTGTCACTTATAGGTTAGCTCCTCCTACTAGTCTCTACTATTGCACTGGATTTAAATCTTTAAGACTTTGATTATACACAGTTTGATTATTTTAACAGAAAAGTTGCGTCCCTAACTGAAAGTTAAACCGGTATACAAATTGGTATAACCCTTAGTGTGGATACAGTTATATTGGTATAGTGGTGCCTTATACTGAGAGAGTTTATTCCCCTTCCCCATGGTAGAGCTTACTCCTCGGGGAATTCTGCGCCACTGCGTGCACACAGAATTCACATCCCTCACAGATTCCTTCCTTCCAACCCCACTCTCCTCCCCCCCCCGCCCCCGCAGGGGCTTGTACTGTTTTAACTATAGCAGTGTAGTTTAAATGATACAATTTTTGTTGTAGACAAGGTCTTGAATTCATGTACTACAGGGAAATAGCAATAGAAAATGGTCTTGCTGTCCAGCTGGTTCATTGAAACACTTCTCCTGCTTTATAGACACCTGTATTTAGTGATAATGGAGCTTTGTAACCTTTTAATCCTACTCTAAATGGAAACTGATGTTCAGTTGCTCCTGTATGATGATGTCTTATTTTTACTCTCTAGTGGAATAAAAGATAAAAACTTTATGCTGCATTATGAGGTAAGATAGCTTTTCTGTGTTCCACATGTTTTGTTGCATCTTTCACAAATATGAATATGCCTAAGAGTTTATTAATAAAATTTTAAGCAAGCTCTCTTATACCATAAGCATTTCTCATTCTTTGGGATTTGCTCAAAATGTTTCACAAAGCAGATATAATTTCCAAATCTGTTATATTACAAGTACCTTTGGTGATTTTTGCTTTATGAACAAGTTTGTGATTGTATGATAGAGAAATGAAGATATAGTTCCACAAGTTTACTTGTGGTTAGCTTGCGTCCCCTGGTCCTCTGTTATCTTGCAACTGCATTACAGTAGAACTTCAGAGTTATGAACACCTTGGGAATGGAGGTTGTTTGTAACTCTGAAATGTTGGTAACTCTGAACAAAATGTTATGGTTGTTCTTTCAAAAGTTTACAACTGAACATTGACTTAATACAGCTTTGAAACTACTATGCAGAAGAAAAATGCTGCTTTCCTTAATTTTTAGTAGTTTATGGTTAACACAGTGCTGTACTGTGTTTGCCTTTTTTTTCTCTGTGCTGCTGCTTGATTGTGTACTTTCCATTCCAAATGAGGTGTATGGTTGACTTGTCAGTTCGTAACTCTGAGGTTCTACTATGTTCTCTGACTACAAATGTTGTTTTGCATTTATTAAATGCAAATCCAGGATACAACTGGGGTGGTCAACTATCAGGGAGTAATGGTGCCGGAGAGGAAATGCGTTGGCTGAATTCTCACTGCCTCTTTCTAGCACGTACTATTAAAAGTAGAGAGATTGCAGAAAAGGAAGAAAGAAAGAAAGAAAGAGAAAGAAAAAGAAGGTGCAGGAAGTTTAAAAAAGAAAAACAATCCAAAAAGTCTATAGATGGGAAGAAACAAGACTGGTGTAGAGACAACAAGAAAAGGCAAACACAGGAATGGAGGACATAACAGTTAAGGCATTAAACACTGATGATCATACATAATAAATTAAAGTTTGTGTATTTCAGAAAATTAGTATCACTTGCTTGGTGGAGTGAAATTGACAGCAAACTAGATCACTATGAAGTAAATCAGATTACCCCTGCTAACTAAACCTATGGAACATAAATTGGATAGTTCAGTGGTTTGAGCATTGGCCTGCTAAACCCAGGGTTGTGAGCTCAATCCTTGAGGGGGCCATTTAGGGATCGGGGGGGGGGGACTGTCAGGGACAGTACTTGGTCCTGCTAGTGAAGGCAGGGGACTGGACTCAATGATCTTTCAAGGTCCCTTCCAGTTCTATGAGATAGGTATATCTCCATAGTTTACTTTTTTTTATATTTATTAGTTCATTATTGTGTCTCCAACAATGTCTAGTATCAGACACTTCAGAGGAAAGTGCAAAAATCCCCCAAATAGAAAATGTATAAAATGGAATTTTAGTTGATAAAGAATTTTACGGCTGATGACTTTTAAAGTTGATACAAAAATGAGGAGTCCGGTGGCACCTTAAAGACTAACAGATTTATTTGGGCATAAGCTTTCGTGAGTAAAAATCCCCACTTCTTCAGATGCATGGAGTGAAAATTACAGATGCAGGCATAAATATACTGGCACGTGAAGAGAAGGGAGTTACCTTACAAGTGGAGAACCAGTGTTGACAAGGCTAATTCAGTCAGGGTGGATGTGGTCCTCTCCCAATAATTGATGAGGAGGTGTCAATACCAAGAGAGGGAAAATTGCTTTTGTAGTGAGCCAGCCAGTCCCTATTCAAGCCCAAATTAATGGTGTTAAGTTTGCAAATGAATTGTAGCTCTGCAGTTTCTGTTTGAAGTCTATTTTTGAAGGTTTTTTGTTGAAGGATGGCTACTTTTAAATCTGTTATTGAATGTCCAGGGAGATTAAAGTGTTCTCCTACTGGCTTTTGTATGTCACCATTCCTGATGTCTGATTTGTGTCCATTTATTCTTCTACGTAGAGACTGTCCGGTTTGGCCACTGTACATGGGAGAGGGGCATTGCTGGCACGTGATGGCATATATCACATTAGTAGATGTGCAGGTGAATGAGCCCCTGATGGTGTGGCTGATGTGGTTGGGTCCTCTAATGGTGTTGCTAGAGTAGATATGGGGACAGAGTAGGCAACAGGGTTTGTTACAGGGATTGGTTCCTAGGTTAGTGTTTCTGTGGTTTGGTGTGTAGTTGCTGGTGAGTATTTGCTTCAGGTTGGGGGGTGGGGGGGGCTGTCTGTAATTGAGGACTGGCCTGCCTCCCAAGGTCTGTGAGAGTGAGGGATCGTTTTCCAGGATAGGTTGTAGATCGTTGATGATGAGCTGGAAAGGTTTTAGCTGGGGGCTGTATGTGATGGCCAGGGGTGTTCTGTTTTCCTTGTTGGACCCCTCCTGTAGTAGGTGACTTCTGGGTACCCGTCTCACTCTGTCAATCTGTTTGCTCACTTCCCCAGGTGGTTACTGTAGTTTTAAGAACACTTGATAAAGATCTTGTAGGTGTTTATCTCTGTCTGAGGGATTGGAGCAAATGCTGTTGCACAAGTGTACGTTTGGTTTATACAAGTGACTAATGTATTTTTTTTTCTTGATACTCGTGCTTTTGGGAGGGTATTGATGCTTGTTTGCTTCAAAACAAGCAATCAAAGAAGGAAAGGGTACCACATGCTGCTTTACTTGCTATATGAAAATTGCATTTTTCTAGTTTCCTCCTTATGCAACTAATGAGATTGGCAAAGTTACTGGTGTCAACAGAAGAGAACTTGGACATGGTGAGTGATACCTAGAGAAGTTAAACATTATTATTCTAGTACTTCATTTAATCACTTTTTGTATTGATAGAGTATTTTGCACCTTTAAATGCAGGTGCGCTTGCAGAGAAAGCTTTGAAGCCAGTTATTCCCCAAGATTTCCCTTTCACAATAAGGGTTACTTCAGAAGTCTTGGAGTCAAATGGTATTAAAATTTCATTTTCATTTTTTTACCTAATGGCAAAGACCAAATATGCTTCTTTAAATTCCTTGTATTAGATAAACTATGCTAGCAGTACTAGCTAATTAATTTGGTTTGCTATTTAATGGTGCTAGTTGAAATTCTGAAAATGACAAGGATGTGCATGTTTCTGAACCTCAGTTATGGTTGTTAGAGAATTGCTTTAACTTGCAAAGCAGTAGACGTGAAATAAAAGGGGAAGACATAAACTGAAGATTAATAAATGGCATATTTCCCACAAATTTTTCTGATGAAGTTCACTATTCTAAACCCTTTGTGATAGCAAGTGTAGTCCATTGAATTTCTGGGGAACCCTGTTACCTGGCCAGTAAGGGGTTTAATTTTAGAATTACTGAAGAACTTTTCTAGCTAGTTTTGCTTGTTACTTTTGATTGATACATCTCCATTCTCTGACTCTCTGTAGGATCTTCTTCAATGGCTTCAGTATGTGGTGGAAGTTTGGCATTAATGGATGCAGGTACAATATGTAAAATGCATACAAAGGATAAATTCATTTATTCATTAAATGGCTATACATTTGGGCATGACAGGATAATACAAATATTTTAATTTATTTCTATTAGGAGTTCCAATATCAGCTGCTGTGGCAGGTGTTGCAGTAGGACTGGTTACCAGATGTCATCCTGAGAAAAATGGAGAAATTGAGGATTATCGTTTGCTGACAGACATCCTAGTGAGTGTTTATAGTAGGTTCCCCCCCTCAATTTGTTTCCTCTTGTCAGATAAGGCTTCCAATTTCTCTCTTGCAATATTTCTCCAGAATACTTTGGGAACATGTAATACCGAATTACTGAATAGTTATGGATATATTTTCTGATTTTGGGGTTTCCCCTGCCCTTTTGGGGAAAGATCTCCTTAAGCATATCTATTAACCATATTTTAATTGTATGTGTTTCCTTTAAGCTCAATTAACTTCTTCACTTCTAGTGAGTTTGCCTCTTCTATTTGGGGGAAGAAGAGGCACAACTTAGGCCATGCCTACACTAGCACTTACGTCAACAAAACTTCTGTCACTCAGGGGTGTAAGAAAACACACCCCTGAGTGACATAAGTTTTGCTGACATAAGTGCTCATGTGTACAGTGCTATGTCAGCAGGAGATGCTCTCCCGTGACATAGCTACTCCCGTTCATTGAGCTGGTTTTATTATGTTGACAAGAGAGCTCTCTTCTGTCGGCATAACGCAGCTACATGAGCAATCTTGCAGTGGCACAGCTGTATTGGTACAGCTGTGCCATTATAAGCTTGTAAGTGTAGACATGGCTTTAGGGTGGCACTGAAAGTAGGTATCTGTTTGTTGACTGATAAGCAATGTATTTTGAGTAAGGCTTCTACCTTTTCTTCTCCCCAAATAGCTGGTTATTCAGTGAGTCTGCAATAGCTCATAGAATCCAAGGGGGAAACGTTCAGAGTTAATAAAGAACAGTGAAATAGTACTAAAGAAAGGCATTGAAGTCTTACGAGAAGCAACTTTGAATCTAGCAAACAAAAAAACTCTGTGGCTTATAGGTATAAGGGTGTGACCTAGGAAATGTTTAGCATGGCCCTTTACTGCAGTATCAAATGTGGATTTAATTTGGCTTGTTTAAAATACTTTCTTTCATGTACCCCTATAGGGAATTGAAGATTACAATGGTGATATGGACTTCAAAATGTCTGGTACTAATAAAGGAATAACTGCTCTGCAGGTATCTTAATTTATTAAATCCCCTTAAAATGAAATATAGAAAATATCACTGGACAGCAGCCCTTCCTTACATATTGATGTCACTTAACTCTTTTCCCACATTAGGCTGATATAAAACTACCAGGGATACCACTAAAAATTGTAATGGACGCCATCCAACAAGCCACAGGTAAGTCCATATTTATATGTTGTACCAATTTTAACAGACTAATTCCTAACTTTTTAATATTTTGTTGCATACAAAGCTCCCATCCTATCTGAACGATCAGTGTGCTGTGGATTGCTAAGACTTAACTTCTGTACATGCTCCTGTATAAAAAGAGTTAAATATTTGAACTCCCATACTATCTCAAGAAAGTCTGGCAGTTCCCAGCACTGTTATAAATTCCAAATCCTGTCAAGAGCTAGGGAAAATGTTTGTTACTCACTCCCATAGGCTGCAATTAATAAAGCGGAATGTAAAAGTGTACTGCATGCAGACAATGGGATACTAATGGTTACCAATCCATCACAATATAAATCATATATTGTGGCAGAAATTCAATGATATATCAGACTATTAAACTAATACTAAATTTGAAATATTAAATATTTGACTGGAAGATCTATAATTAAACAGTTGCAGCCTACATTTGAGTTTGGCTGGTCTAAACAAAGGATTTAGGAATCAATATTTCTCCTACTCTCAATTGGCTATATGAAATTAACTTTCCTCCCTTTATTTCAAAACTGAAAAATGACTTGTTGGATCAGAAAAAACTAAATTTGTCTTGAGTTGGCCATATATCATTGGGAAAAATGAAATTTTTGGCAGCCAATCCCATTTTACACCCTATCACCCAGATACCAAAAGGAACTCTAAAGGAATTTCAAATAAAAATTGTGTGAAAATAGGTTCCCAAGAGTAAATAAGAAAACTCTGTGGACCCACTCTGAAAGGTGGAATATTGATATTCCAGTTTTAGCTTATTTGCAACTAAATCATTATATCAACTCCCAGAGCATTATATCAAATCACATGTATTAAACCCAAGTTTCAGGAGACAATTAAGAAGGATAGAAATGCTAATTACAGGAAAGGCTAACTCAGAGGTCCTGGTCACTAAATGATGCAACAAATTCTTCCTGATTGACCTAGAAGGTTACCATTGGGGCAATGGGCAAAGGATCTGAAAACAGATACCACTTTGGAGCAATGGAAGATATCTGAAGAAAGGACAAAACTTCATCTATTTCTGTAAATGTTAAGGAAATTTGTTACAAAATACCTTATTCCATTTAAGCTAAGGAAAATTGGACTAATAAATGCTGAAGAGAATGTGGATGAATAGAGACCTTTATGATGGGAATGCTCTAAGATAATATTTTGGAGGAAAATAAATAAAATTTTCAAGGTAACTAAAATTAGGCTACATGTAGAACCCATAGTGATTCTGTTAGGTTACAGTCTGAAGGAGATTATTTATTTTGGGAAGGACCTATTGATGACACAGTTACTATGAACAACCAGGTGTGTGATGGCTTAGTTTTTGGAAAAAGACAGATCCCCACTCCAAACATTAGTGGTGTTCAAAACAAGGTATGGAAAATCCTTTTAATGGACAGACAGCTTTATATCAGGATCAAGTAGATTTCATAATGTATAGTTATCATTTTTGGAATTTGAACAAATAAATATATAGTAAAAGGTGACCAAACACACATGGATCTTTTGAAGGTGACACATACAGTACATGGAAAGTATGTGTATGGAAAGTATGGGCATGTCTACACTTACCTCCGGAGCGATTGATCCAGCTGGGGTCGATTTATCGCGTCTAGTGAAGACGCGATAAGTCGACCGCTGAGCGCTCTCCCGTCGACTCCTGTACTCCACTGGAGTGAGAAGCGTAGGCGGAGCCGACGGGGGAGCGGCAGCAGTCGACCTATGACAGTGAAGACACCGCGGTAAGTAGCCCTAAGTACGTCGACTTCAGCTATGCTATTTTCATAGCTGAAGTTGCGTAACTTAGACCAACTAGCTCGCGCCACTCCCCCAGTGTAGACCAGGCCTTACAGTATGTAAGCTTGTATGGAAAGTTCATGTACACTACTGAAAAAAAAAGTTTTATTTTTAGAAGGTCTCAGTTGATTGCACCCATTGGGAGAGAAAAGGAAGGAGTGGCAATTTGCTGCCCCCCCGTGCGTGACCCCCCCCGCCCCCCGCTGCCTCTGTCCTTCATCTAGTTACACAGCAACACGTGTGCTCCACTTGGCCACTAAGCAGCCAGCCTCTCAGCCCCTTGAAGCCGCATTGCCCCTACCCTGGAGTAGAGCATTGGTCAGACAGAGCCACAAGGAGAGGAAAGGGAGTAACCTCATCTGTCTCAGCAGCACCTAGGCAATTCCCTTGTGGGAGCACCAGGCTCTCCCACCCCAGCAGTACTAGCACCCTCATTTCACCAGCTCCCCAGTTCTTCTTTGAGTGCTGTCCCTGTGGGTGCTCCACTTCAGGTGACGGTGCGTCCCGGCGCTGTTGATCAGAGGCTTTTCCATAGCAGTGCTCGGTTGGGCTGTGCGCATGCTTAGCTGTCTTGCGGCATCTGTCCTGTTGAGCACGCGTGCACAGCCCACCCCCCTCAGTTCCTTCTTAACCGTCCTCAGCTGAAGATGGAGCTCTCCGCAGTTCAATAGCCCTCTAGAGTTTAAAAAAATTTATTCTTAGCTTTGTTAGTTCTCTCTAGTTCATAGTTCCCCCTCAGGCCACGCAAACTCATGTTAACGACTATGCCAGGTTCAATGTGTGAGGTGCCTTGGAGAGATGCACATTCCTTCTAAGTGCATTCATTGCAGCAACTTGAAGACATAAGCCCGCTGAGACCAGGACCTCCACCTGAAGATGATCCTAATGGAGAAATCGCTTCTCCCAGGATCAGACAAGGACGACCACAGCTCCTCAGGAAAGTGCTCACCAACGCGGTCTAAATCATCAATGAGCACGGCTCCATCCTCCTCAGAAAAGAGGAAGAGAGCCTCGATCTCTCTTGCAGCAGGAACCACAGAAAAAGAAACGGTCCCCTGGGTGGTCTCTCCCTCCGGTGCTGATGGCTAAGAGAGTGAGTACATATGACTCTCCCGGCACTAGCCATGCCGCGGAACCAAAAGACAAAAAGGAGGAGTTGAGACCTAAACCACCACGTCTCCTTCATGGCACCGACGCATATGGCACCGACAACTGAGCCAGCACGGACCATGCCGCCGCCCCCGGTACTGTCCACGTTGTTACTATTGACATTTACCTTGGCACTGACATCCATGGCTGGCACTGCCCAAATCGAACCACAAGCCTCCCAGTCGACAAAGCAATATGACAGTGCCGACACCATCAGTACCGCAGTACTTCCTCATGCACACTGACATCACCATACCATCGCTACCACAGAAAACCCTTGGCACCGAGGGATCGCCAGTTTTAACGCAGCTAACCTCTCCAACGGCCCTTACGGATAGTGAGTCAGATGAGCAAGAGGAAGGAGTCTTCTTGCTACACCTCTCGCCCATATCCCAAGGGAAAGAGGTGCGGAGCTCACTGAAGACCAAAACACAAGTGAAACCACCCTTTCCATGGTATGTGCCCCCCATGCCTTTCCCCTTTCAGTGGCCTATGTGGAACCCATGGGCAGCATATAAGGCCCAATACACCGCACCCTCCTCACCACAAAGGGGAGAGTTACGGTCCCCACCAGGATCACCAGTTCCTGCTGCATTACTGGGACCAGACGACACAACACAAGAACCCGAGGGGAACATGGGCAATGAAGACACCTCACCTGCACATAACTCATCCTCCTCTCCGGATGAAGCCATCATGCCATCTCCACCAATGATGGCAGATGACTTCAAACAATTCAAAGAATTGTTTAAAAGGGTAGCAGCCAGTCAGGACATCCCCCTGGAGGAAGTCCAGGAAAACCAGCACAAACTACTGCAAATCATAAAGCCATCAGCCACCTCTAAGATAAATTTCCCTATAAACGATGCGATTCTCGAACCTGCTGACACAGAATGGCAAACACCGGCATCTACCCCTCCAACATGCAAACGTGCAGAAAGGAAGTACTATGTACTAGCCAAGGGCATGGACTTCCTATACACCCACCCACAACCTAACTCATTGGTAGTGGACGCCGCAACCCACAGGGCGAAACACACACATGACAGAATTTACTGGGCAAGAAGATATACACCTCAGCCATGCTACAGTTCCGCATTGCGAACTATAGTGCCCTTCTCACTAAATATGATCATGATAATTATAATAAGCTCTTTGAATTTGCCTCGGAACTTCCTGAGGACAAGAGAGTGGAACTAAAGACCGTACTTGCAGAGGGTCAGTTAGTTTCCAGGACGGCATTACAAGCTACCCTGGACATGGCCGATACCGCTGCACGTACGACTGCGATGGCCATCACAATGTGGAGAGCATCATGGCTCCAAGCATCCGGCATACCTAAAGAGATGCAATTAAAAGTGGAGGACTTACCATTCGAGAAAGACAGACAAACTTTTCTTGGTGAAAACGGAAAAAGTTCTTCACACAATGAAAGACTCTCGTGCCACACTATGCACGTTAGGCATTTATACTCCTCCCCATAAAAAGAGGAGGTACCAGTCATACCAACACCCAATTTAATCGCCTGCAATCCAGACCTTCTGAGGCGAACAGACAGTAAAACAGACCGCCACGCTGGAGACAGACGCAGCCACAACCTTCATGCAGCAAGCCGCAATTTTGAAGGTTTGGTCGAGGGCCTGAACGACCTCCCCACAACTCCAGCGCATACCACCGTATTTGGCCATCATCTACAGCATTTCCAACAAGCCTGGGAGCTCATTACCCAAGACCGTTATGTTTTGGAGATAATAAAATCGGGCTATTCCATCCCCTTTACTTCTTGTCCCCATACCCTCCCCATCCCTCTTCAGGGACCTCTGTCACGAGCTCCTTCTCAGACTGGAAGAAGAGCACCTACTACAGTTAGGAGCCGTGGAACCCGTACAAATGGAATACAGGGGAAAGGAGTTTTACTCTCATTATTTTTTGACAGAGAAGAAAAGTGGGGGATGGCGCCCAGTTCTAGACCTCCGAAAACTCAACAAATTCGTTCACTCTGAAAAGTTCAAGATGATCACTCTAGGCACGATAATTCCTACGCTGGAACAGGAGGACTGGTTTTCATTCTTCGACCTACAAGACGCATGTTTCCACATCACAATTCATCCAGCCCACAGACGAGTCCTCTGATTTACAGTCGGACACGAACATTTCCAATACCGTGTACTCCCATTTGGCCTTTCCACGGCACCGAGGGTGTTCAAGACCCTAGCGGTTGTCACAGCAGACTTACACAAATGTGTGATCATAATCTTCCCCTACCTCGACGACTGCCTTCTCAAAGGACGCACGTACGCAGAGACAGAGACATTCACTCGCTCACCTTTGATCTTTTCCAGAACCAGGGACTCCAAATAAACATAAAGTCCACACTAATATTGACGGAACACCTGGAATTCTTCGGGGCACGCCTCGACTCAGTACAAGGCAGAGCGTTTCTTCTGAACACCAGAGTTCTAACTATAAAACATCTGGTGTAGACAATCTCCTTCTGTCCCCAAGTCGAAACAAGAATTTGTCTACAGCTATTAGGACACATGGCTGTTAACACATACATGGTAAAGCACGCCAGGCTACACATGTGGTGCCTTCAAAGCTGGCTGAACTCAATGTACAGACCCACCAAACACAACATACACAGGTTAGTCAAACCACCCCCCAAGATCCTGGATTCTCTCAAGTGGAGGACGACATCGGCAAATCTAACGATGGGTATTCCCTTCCAACAACCCCCAACCTCAGTACTGATCGCAACAGACGCATCTCTGTTGGGCTGGGGAGCACACTTAGACACCACACAGCACAAGGCAAGTGGTCACCAGCCGAAACACACCTACACATAAATTTCCTGGAACTTAGAGCAGTGAGAAATGCCTGCTGTCACTTCCTCCCTCTAATAAGGAACAAATCCATCCGAGTCATGACAGACAACGTAGCATGCATGTTCTACATCAACAGACAAGGGGGGGCCCGATCCCACTCCCTCTGCACCGAAGCCATGATGCTATGGAACTGGTGCATCTGCTATAATATAGACCTCTTAGCCTCTTACCTTTCTGGATGCCAAAACACCACCACAGACACCCTCAGCACAAACTTCTCATGGGAACACAAATGGGAAGTGAACTCCACAACCGTCCACAGAATATTCAGACGTTGGAGGTTCCCTTCTATCAACTTATTTGCCATGTCCCAGAACCGCAAATGTACTGGGTTCTGTTCCAGAGCAGGACTCAGCCCCCGATCTCTAGGGGATGCCTTTCTAATCCAGTGGGACACCTCACTTATGTACACTGTGACGGGGTCTGCTTACCCCGCACTAGCCCAGACAGGGTTATATTATTGATAGTGGAAGTCTCGCCTCCCAGGCGGGACTGGGCATGCTCCAAATGCTCTAGCAGTATAAAGGGGGGAAGCCCAGCTCATTCTGGGCTGGAGGCTGCAGGGGAAGGACCTGTCTGGGAAGCTCCAGCGGAGGAACAGCCACAGCCCCAGTCTGCGCCGGGAACCAGAGCCCTCCCAGGCCCGCTTGAACCCCTGCTACTGGAGGAGCCACAGGAGGCGACCGGCACAACAGACCACAGAGAAGCCGAAGTCTCATGCAAGACCTCAACGCAGAGACTGGTAGGAAGTGACCCAGGGACGGTGACGGAGCAGTACCTCCTGCCCAGGAAACCTCAGCATGTTTCGGTAGAATTCTTCCGCTGAGTCAGTGGCAAATTGCTCCACCACTGTTCGGGCCCTGGGTTGGGGTCTGGTGGAGTCGGGTGGGCCTGGGTCCCCCTACCGGGGCTGCCACACCCCTTGGTGGGCATGCCCCCCCCATTGGCCTCCGGCCGCTAGGCCACGCTGCCCTGCATTCCAAGGGTGGCTCTATTGAACTTTGGTCGCTAGGCCATGCTGCCCCGATCCTAGGGGCCATCACCTGTGTTTTGGACTTCTTTGGCCATATGAGACAGGGCAAAGAAGCTCTCTAAATACTTTGCTGCACAAGACTGTATTGATGTTGGCAGTGGGAATATAAATAACACGAAGATGCCATTCAGTGGAGAGCCTGAGATGTTTCTGGGCATCATAAGACAGGGATGGTTCATGCCCCTTTACAAGGATACTTGCATTTTTGACTGAAACTGCTAACTCAAGGTTTTGAGAATCTGCTTTTAAAGCTGTTAACCAAACACTTCACAGGAAGTGACTAAATCATGTTAACTGTTACACATGGCCTGTCAACTGTGCCACGCAGCCTTCCTTCTTCCTAAAGCATGTAGCCAGGACTCTCCCAACCTCCTTGTGGAAACCTTCACTACTCTGCTTTGGATGGATAGTTTTTTGGAAAATACATTGTCTAAACAGAAATGTTTGCTTTGGCCTAAAGGTGTGACTAATGCTGAGAGAACATCTTTATTAAACTAAATTGCTTTCTGTGAAAGGAATTTTTTTAGAGCATCTTTATGTAGATCATAAAGGTTAAAAGCATGGTACTGCCTCTCCCAAATAGAGTAGCTTATCCTTCCTAACTAGTAGCTTGGATTAAACAAAAAAGTACATTTTAAAAATATCATTGAAACATGTTATTAATAGATAATATAAAGAAAAAATGGCGGGGGAAGTGTTACACAAATAACATGAAGAGAATCAAACAAGAACATTATTTTTGTGGTACACCAGAGCTTCTATAATCTTTGAAGGTTTCTAATTCCTTTGACCTGAGGATCTTTATATAATTTTTAGCACACTGTGCTGTTTTGGACACTTCAGATTTGAAGCTGTGTACCAATAAATTGTGCTGAAGGTGCAGGGCTCTTATAAAGAAGAGGGACTACAGAAAAATCCCTCTAGAATAAGAGGTCATTATGGAGCCTATAATATCTCTATAATTTATGCCACATCAATGGCAAATACTACATTTGTCATGCTAGATGCTCACATTAGGTTAGACGGCCTCCTTGTATCCTACCTCTCAAATTTAAAAGCAAACATAATGTAAGTTTATATTCACTTTAAACATAGTACTGTCTTTTTTTCCACAGTTGCAAAGAGAGAAATCTTGCAAATTATGAACAAAACAATTGCGAAACCCAGACCAAACAGAAAAGAAAATGGACCAGTTGTAGGTAATATTGCATTTACAATAACTCCTCACTTAACGTTGTAGTTATGTTCCTGAAAAATGCCACTTTAAGCGAAACAATGTTAAGTGAATCCAATTTTCCCATAAGAATTACTATAAATGGAAGGCTTAGGTTCCAGGGAATTTTTTTTTTTTTTCAGACAAAAGGCATTTATATACATTTTAAAACAAGCAATTTAATACAGGTATAAGATTTAAACAATTTTAAAGAAACAATACTACAATTATCATTGCTGAGTATGAAGCTTGGTTGAGGTGGTGGAGTCAGAGAGTGGAAGAGGGTGGATTGTCCAGTTGCTCCTCTTGCTGTTCTTGCAAGCACAGGCATCGACTTTGCCAGGGGCGGGGGGCTCAACCCTCGGCCCATCCACTCCACCTCTTCTCTCCCCCCCCCCCCCCCCATACTCTGCGCCGCGTCCTCGCTCCTCCCCTCTCCCCCCAGCTTCCTGCCCGCGGCAATCAGCTGGTTTGCGGCATTCAGGAGGCTGGGGGGAGGAGCGAGGATGCAGCACGCAGCCTTCCCCCTCCCCCCAGACTCCTGAACGCCGCAAACCAGCTGATTGCCGCAGGCAGGAGACAGGGGAGGGAGGGGGGAGGCTGCCTGCCGTGTCCTCGCTCCTCCCTCCAGCCTCCTGAATGCCTCAAGACAGTTGATTGCCGTGGGCAGGAGGTGGGGGGAGCAGGGAAAAGGCGCTGGTCCGCTGGGTCCACTGGCGGGTGGGAGGCGTTGTGTGGGGGGGGGGCCATAAGGGAGCTGATAGCGGGGCTGCCAGCCGTGGACAAAGCAGGCGACCAGACGACGTTATAGGGGAGCATTGCACAACTTTAAACGAGCATGTTCTGTAATGGAGCAGGGACGTAACATCGAAACAACATTAAGTGGAGATTTACTGTACATAATTGTGTATTGCTAACTTTTAAGATGAGATATTTGAAATAAGCTTCTGTTTAAAATATTTTGTTATAATGGTCCTCAGTTATATGTAGGTGGTTTTGTTTTTGTTGGCTCAGTGTTTCCTTCTCTCCCCCCAAGATTTGTGAAACTTGGTTAAATTTAAGGATTTCAAAAGTTGTTTTGAGGGTGGGAACTTTAAACTCCCAGTTCTATCTGTTTGTTAACTTACACAGATTTAGTGAGTGAGATGTACATGTATATGAGTGCTGGCTTTGACCTTTTGTGTGTTTTATATCTGTTAGAATTCCTGATCAAAAACTTATACTGATCCAGGTTCTGATTTTCTTTGTAGTTAAACTTCATTCAGTCATTGAGAGAGAAACATATTTCATTAGCATATTTAGCAAATCTTTACAAACCAGGCCACTAAAATTAAAATATAAATGAGTATCACTTGATTTTAGAAATACCACAAGAATTTATAAACTCTGCATTTCAGACTGTGACTTACATGCTATTTTTCAGAAACTGTTCAGGTACCCCTATCAAAAAGAGTGAGGTTTGTTGGCCCAGGTGGCTATAACTTAAAAAAACTTCAAGCTGAAACTGGTAAGAGAATGTGATTTTTTTTTTTTTAATTGAAATTGTATAGATGTGATATTGGCTCTCTTCAGTGTATGGGAAACCCTTACTCTGTGGGATTTCATTTTATTGACAGTAGTAGCACACTAGATTATTAAATGCCTAAAGACTTTGTTAATGCAGAGTTAACATTGCCCAGTGATGTCTTGTGCCCTTCTGATATCTGGGAGTGGCTAAAGGTAAACCTCAGAAAACCAGGAAATATAGTGAAGGTAAGCTTCTCCCCCACAAGGCAACCTTAACTCTGTCTCTGAAGTTGGCAATAGTCTCTGGGAATGGTTCAGTAAATGGAGTGGGATGTGGGGTGTTTTGTCATTATAAGTAGACATGATGAAGTTCTAAGAGAATGTTCTATAGTGTTATGCTTCCAAGATTTGAATTTCAGCATTTGTCTGTGCACATTCCAACTGCCTTCACTGTTATGTGTAACTGAATTGAATGGTGGAGGGATGAGTTGGAGCAACGTGGCAGAACTCGGACTGTGAGAGGAGAGGTGCATGTGTACTTTGAAGGATCAAGTGTGCCTTATTTGAGTGCTGAGATTTGTATGTTGTGTCTACAGAGGTACACGAGGGTTTCTTTTTGCTATGGGGATTGTCAGCAGTCCAGCAGCATACATGCCAATGGACTCCCAGGCTCACTGGGGGATAATTGAAGGCAGTGTCACAGAAGAATTCTTTGGAACAAGGTTGACGGGAAGATAAAATTTAGCAGGTTTGGGGTGGGGTGTATTTAGTAGGTTCAGGGCATGTATTGACTACAAAATTAAGTCAACCTATGTTCAGTTCAACTTACAGCCACTGCAGTAATTACTGCAGTTTTTCATGTCCACACTACCCTCCTTATATCAGTGGTGTGCTTGTCAGGAGCACTTCCACCAACTTAAATGGAGGCACTGTTGGGGGCTGAGAGCCCGGGCTCCCAACTCTGCGTGGAGCTAGGTGCAGGGAGACTGGCTGCTGCCTGGGCTCTCAGCTCTACTCCCTACACTGACATAAGCCCTACGTTTCTTGTGGAGGTGGAGTTATGTCAGTGTAGTAGGGCACTAACATCGCCTGGAGCAAGGCTGTAGCGTAGACATTGACACAATTAGGTTGACATAAGCTGCCTTACATCTACCTAACTCTAGTGTAGACGAGGCCTCGGTGTTTTACATGTAAGCAGCTCCTGTTTGCTAGACCTGACCTAAGCCCGATTTTGCTGTAGCAAAGAGAATTTGTTACGGTGTCCTTCAGTGGTCATGTGCTCTGTTCCTAAAATGTTCTGTAGCATCTGTAAGGGCAGAATGCTACTATGGATGGTGTTGACATACTAGGTGTTGCTGAAACAGGACAGAATTTAGATTGTGTTGCAGGATAGCATACATCTAGGGCTCAGACTCTCAGTCCTTGGGTACAGCTCGGGTTCTATGACCACAGCATAAAACTTTGAGCCACCCAGTTACTGTGACTACAGCCTGCCTGGAAATCTGTTGCTTCAACAGAGCATTTCTATACAATGTTGTCTAGACACAATATAAACAAATGAGTGTAAGCCCTGATTAGGGTGTTAATATTCTGATGACAGTACATTGACATGATTTACAGTTTTGGTGTAAGTGAAGCCTTCAGGTAAAATTCGCTATAAAACACCAAGCCCCCACACAAGATCACATACTCCCATAAGTCTTAATATGGGTCTGCAGTGGTATGAATTTCCTTTTTATTGGGTTAGCTGTAGAGGAAATTCTAATTTCATGTTTGTCATCAGTGTTTAATTCCATGTGCATTTTTATTTTTAAGGGGTAACAGTGAGTCAGTTGGATGAAGAGACATTTTCTGTGTTTGCCCCAACGCCTAATGCTATGCATGAAGCACGAGAGTTTATTAACGAAATCTGCAAAGATGATGTAAGGACAGACTTCCATTATTTGCTTTGTATTTCTTTATTTTATAAACCTGTGTCTTACACCTTTTCTTTTTTTTCTTCTTTCCCTGCAGCAGGAGCATCAGTTGGAATTTGGAGCAGTTTATACAGCCATAATAACTGAAATTAGGTAAGATATACTTGTCTTCTGAAGTTGAGATGAACTCATACATATGTACATACATTTTATTATATCAGGAAGTCTAATTGATACCTGGAATATTATTTTAAATGGTCACTTACAATATAATTAGAGAGACTTATGTTAACTCATTACATATATATATATATCCCTTTAGAAACCAGAAATCCAGGTTCTAGGGTTATCTTAGGGTATGTCTACACTACGAAATTAGGTCGAATTTATAGAAGCTGGTTTTATAGAAATCGTTTTTATACAGTCGATTGTGTGTGTCCCCACATAAAATGCTTTAAGTGCATTAAGTCGGCGGACCGCGTCCACAGTACCGAGGCTAGTGTCGACTTCCGGAACGTTGCACTGTGGGTAGCTATCCCACAGTTCCCGCAGTCTCCGCCGCCCATTGGAATTCTGGGTTGAGATGAGAAAAAAACAGTGGGGCGGGGGGGTGTGGATATCTGCCGCCCCCCCCCCCCCCCCCCCGAGCAACAGCAGACAATCGTTTCGCGCCTTTTTTCCTGGGTTACCTGTGCAGACGACATACCACAGCAAGCATGGAGCCCGCTCAGCTCAGCTCACCGTCACCATATGTCATCTGGGTGCTGGCAGACGTGGGACTGCATTGCTATACAGCAGCAGCTCCTTGCCTTTTGGCAGCAGATGCTGTATTATGACTGGTATCCATCGTCGTCGTCCTCCTCAGTGAGTTCGGTCAGGCGCCTGGGCAGACATGTTTTGTCTCTTGGAGACTCAGTCTTGCCAGCAGTCCTATTGCACCGTCTTGACGATGATGGCTAGCAATCGTAATGCAGCATCTTCTGCCAAGCACCCAGAAGATGCCGATGGCTATCAGTCATGCTGCACCATCTGCTGCCAGCCTAAGATGTAAAAGATAGATGGACCAGATTTGTTCTGTATTCATTTGCTTCAGCCTCCCTCTGTGAAATCAACGGCCTGCTAAACCCAGGGTTTTGAGTTCAATCTTTGGGGGGGCCATTCTGTGTGACAGTTGTTTGTGTTTCTCCCTGATGCACAGCCACCTTTGTTGATTTTAATTCCCTGTAAGCCATGTCGTCACTCGCCCCTCCCTCCCTCCGTCAGACAATAGTTTCGCGCCTTTTTTCAGCCCAGACGCCATAGCACTGGGATCATGGAGCCCGCTCAGATCACTGCGGCAATTATGAGCACTATGAACACCACACGCATTGTCCTGGAGTATATGCAGAGCCAGAACATGCCAAAGCGAAACCAGGCGAGGAGGCGGTTGCAGCGCGGCGATGAGAGTAATGAAGAAATTGACATGGACATAGACCTCTCACAAAGTACGGGCCCCAGCAATGTGCAAATCATGGTGTTACTGGGGCAGGTTCATGCCGTAGAACGCCGATTCTGGGCCCGGGAAACAAGCACAGACTGGTGGGACCGCATCGTGTTCATAGAATCATAGAAACATAGAATATCAGGGTTGGAAGGGACCTCAGGAGGTCATCTGGTCCAACCCCCTGCTCAAAGCAGGACCAATTCCCAACTAAATCATCCCAGCCAGGGCTTTGTCAAGCCGGGCCTTAAAAACCTCCAAGGAAGGAGACTCCACCACCTCCCTAGGTAACCCATTCCAGTGCTTCACCACCCTCCTAGTGAAAAAGCTTTTCCTAATATCCAACCTAGACCTCCCCCACTGCAACTTGAGACCATTGCTCCTTGTTCTGTCATCTGCCACCACTGAGAACAGCCGAGCTCCATCCTCTTTGGAACCCCCCCTCAGGTAGTTGAAAGCAGCTATCAAATCCCCCCTCATTCTTCTCTTCTGGAGACTAAACAATCCCAGTTCCCTCAGCCTCTCCTCATAAGTCATGTGCTCCAGCCCCCTAATCATTTTTGTTGCCCTCCGCTGGATTCTTTCCAATTTTTCCACATCCTTCTTGTAGTGTGGGGCCCAAAACTGGACACAGTATTCCAGATGAGGCCTCACCAATGTCGAATAAAGGGGAACGATCACGTTCCTCGATCTGCTGGCAATGACCCTACTTATACAGCCCAAAATGCCATTAGCCTTCTTGGCAACAAGAGCACACTGTTGACTCATATCCAGCTTCTCGTCCACTGTGACCCCTAGGTCCTTTTCTGCAGAACTGCTACCCAGCCATTCGGTCCCTAGTCTGTAGCAGTGCATGGGATTCTTCCATCCTAAGTGCAGGACTCTGCACTTGTCCTTGTTGAACCTCATCAGGTTTTTTTTGGCCCAATCCTCTAATTTGTCTAGGTCCCTCTGTATCCGATCCCTACCCTCTAGCGTATCTACCACGCCTCCCAGTTTAGAGTCATCTGCAAACTTGCTGAGAGTGCAGTCCACACCATCCTCCAGATCATTAATAAAGATGTTAAACAAAACCGGCCCCAGGACCGACCCTTGGGGCAGGTCCACACTGGGGCGGGGGATCGATATAGGAAACGCAACTTCAGCTACGAGAATAGCGTAGCTGAAGTCGACGTTTCCTATATCGAACTAAATTTACTTACTTCGGGTCCACGCGGCGCAGGCAGGCTCCCCCATCGACAGCGCTTCCTCCTCTCGGCGAGCAGGAGTTCCGCAGTCGAAGGGGGAGCGCTTCTGGGATCGATCTATCGCGTCCAGATGAGACGCGATAAATCGATCCCAGAAGATCGATCTCTACCCGCCGAATTGGGCGGGTAGTGTGGACCAGCCCTTGGGGCACTCCGCTTGAAACCGGCTGCCAACTAGACATGGAGCCATTGATCACTACCCATTGAGCCCGACGATCTAGCCAGCTTTCTATCCACCTTACAGTCCATTCATCCAGCCCATACTTCTTTAACTTGGCGGCAAGAATACTGTGGGAGACCGTATCAAAAGCTTTGCTAAAGTCAAGAAATAACACATCCACTGCTTTCCCCTCATCCACAGAGCCAGTTATCTCATCATAGAAGGCAATTAGGTTAGTCAGGTATGACTTGCCCTTGGTGAATCCATGCTGACTGTTCCTGATCACTTTCCTCTTCTCTAAGTGTTTCATAATTGATTCCTTGAGGACCTGCTCCATGATTTTTCCAGGGACTGAGGTGAGGCTGACTGGCCTGTAGTTCCCCGGATCCTCCTCCTTCCCTTTTTTAAAGATAGGCAGTACATTAGCCTTTTTCCAGTCATCCAGGACCTCCCCCGGTCGCCATGAGTTTTCTAAAATAATGGCTAGTGGCTCTGCAATCTCATCCGCCAACTCCTTTAGCACCCTCGGATGCAGCGCATCCGGCCCCATGGACTTGTGCACGTCCAGTTTTTCTAAATAGTCCCGAACCACTTCTTTCTCCACAGAGGGCTGGTCACCTTCTCCCCATACTGTGCTGCTCAGTGCAGTAGTCTGGGAGCTGACCTTGTTCGTGAAGACAGAGGCAAAAAAATCATAGAGTACATTAGCTTTTTCCACATCCTCGGTCACTAGGTTGCCTCCCTCATTCAGGAAGGGGCCCACACTTTCCTTGACTTTCTTCTTGTTGCTAACATACCTGAAGAAACCCTTCTTGTTACTCTTAACATCTCTTGCTAGCTGCAACTCCAAATGTGATTTGGCCTTCCTGATTTCACTCCTGCATGCCTGAGCAATATTTTTATACTCCTCCCTGGTCATTTGTCCAATCTTCCACTTCTTGTAAGCTTCTTTTTTCCGTTTAAGATCAGCAAGGATTTCACTGTTTAGCCAAGCTGGTTGCCTGCCATATTTACTATTCTTTCTACACATAGGGATGGTTTGTTCCTGCAACCGCAATAAGGATTCTTTAAAATACAGCCAGCTCTCCTGGACCCCTTTGCCCTTCATGTTATTCTCCCAGGGGATCCTGCCCATCTGTTCCCTGAGGGAGTCAAAGTCTGCTTTTCTAAAGTCCAGGGTCCGTATTGTACTGCTCTCCTTTCTTCCTTGTGTCAGGATCCTGAACTCGACCATCTCATGGTCACTGCCTCCCAGGTTCCCATCCACTTTTGCTTCCCCTACTAATTCTTCCCTGTTTGTGAGCAGCAGGTCAAGAAAAGCTCTGCCCCTAGTTGGTTCCTCCAGCACTTGCACCAGGAAATTGTCCCCTACACTTTCCAAAAACTTCCTGGATTGTCTTTGCACCGCTGTATTGCTCTCCGAGCGGATGTCAGGGTGATTAAAGTTTCCTATGAGAACCAGGGCCTGCGATCTAGCAACTTCTGCTAGTTGCCAGAAGAAAGCCTCATCCCCCTGGTCTGGTGGTCTATAGCAGACTCCGACCACAACATCACCCTTGTTGCTCACACTTCTCAACTTAATCCAGAGACTCTCAGGTTTTTCTGCAGTTTCATACCGGAGCTCTGAGCAGTCATACTCCTCTCTTACATACAACGCAACTCCCCCACCTTTTCTGCCCTGCCTGTCCTCCCTGAACAGTTTATATCCATCCATGACAGTACTCCAGTCATGTGAGTTATCCCACCAAGTCTCTGTTATTCCAGTGACATCATAGTTCCCTGACTGTGCCAGGACTTCCAGTTCTCCCTGCTTGTTTCCCAGGCTTCTTGCATTTGTGTGTAAGCACTTAAGATAACTCATCGATCGTCCCTCTTTCTCAGTATGAGACAGGAGTCCTCCCCTCTTGCTCTCTCCTGCCTGTGCTTCCTCCCGGTATCCCATTTCCCCACTTACCTCAGGGCTTTGGTCTCCTTCCCCCGGTGAACCTAGTTTAAAGCCCTCCTCACTAGGTTAGCCAGCCTGCTGGCAAAGATGCTCTTCCCTCTCTTCGTTAGGTGGAGCCCGTCTCTGCCTAGCACTCCTCCTCCTTGGAACACCATCCCATGGTCGAAGAATCCAAAGCCTTCTCTCCGACACCACCTGCGTAGCCATTCGTTGACTTCCACTATTCGACGGTCTCTACCCAGGCCTTTTCCTTGCACAGGGAGGATGGACGAGAACACCACTTGCGCCTCAAACTCCTTCATCCTTCTTCCCAGAGCCACGTAGTCTGCAGTGATCCGCTCAAGGTCATTCTTGGCAGTATCATTGGTGCCCACATGGAGAAGCAGGAAGGGGTAGCGATCCGAGGGCTTGATGAGTCTCGGCAGTCTCTCCGTCACATCGTGTATCCTAGCTCCTGGCAAGCAGCAGACCTCTCGGTTTTCCCGGTCGGGGCGGCAGATAGATGACTCAGTCCCCCTGAGGAGGGAGTCCCCGACCACCACCACCCTCCTCCTCCTCTTGGGAATGGTGGTCGTGGAACCCCCATCCCTAGGACAATGCATCTTTTGCCTTCCAATCGGTGGAGTCTCCTTCTGCTCCCTTCCCTCAGATGGGTCATCTAGTCCACTCTCCGCATTAGTACCTGTAGAGAGAACATGGAAACAATTGCTCACCTGTATCTACATTGCTGGTACGTGGACGCTCCTCTTTCTCCTTCTGGAGGTCACATGCTGCCAAACTTCTTCACCATCCTTCTGTCCCTGCTGCGCCTGCTCTGAATCTTGAGAACATTGTGGCCGTAGAAGCATCTCCTGACGTCTGTCCAGGAAATCTTCATTTTCCCTTATGCAACGCAGAGTCGATACTCGTTTCTCCAGACCTTGAACCTTCTCTTCCAATATGGAGACCAGCTTGCACTTTGTACAGACAAAGTCGCTTCTGTCCTGTGGAAGAAAGACAAACATGGCACAACCTGTGCAGGTTACAACAGCTGATCGCTCACCTTCCATATCACCTTCCTCTTAAGAGCGTCCTCAGCTGTTGCAGGAACTACTCAGAGAAACCTGCAGATGAAAGCCTCAGTGAGCTCTCCCCAGGCAAACTCCCTCTGTTAGCCTCTGCTGTTCGCCGCTCAGCTTGTTCACTGCTGACTGCCCTTATATACCAGTCAGGCCCACTCAAGGCCCACCTGGAACAAAGCACTCCCAATTCACACTTTTTTCAAACAAGCAAGCAAGCAGTCAAGCACACGGTCAAACTGACAAACTGTCCCAGCAACAGACACTCAGATACTCACCAACACAGCCCCCCTAATGCAGCACTTAGCGTACCTCTTCTCGGACAGCTCCCAGGCAAACTCCCTCTGTTAGCCTCTGTTGTTTGCCGCTCAGCTGGTTCGTTGCAGGTGTGGGACGATTCCCAGTGGCTGCGAAACTTTCGCATGTGTAAGGGCACTTTCATGGAACTTTGTGACTTGCTTTCCCCTGCCCTGAAGCGCCAGAATACCAAGGTGAGAGCAGCCCTCACAGTTGAGAAGCGAGTGGCAATAGCCCTGTGGAAGCTTGCTACGCCAGACAGCTACCGGTCAGTCGGGAATCAATTTGGAGTGGGCAAATCTACTGTGGGGGCTGCTGTGATCCAAGTAGCCAACGCAATCAAAGACCTGCTGATATCAAGGGTAGTGACTCTGCAATGGGATTCCCTAACTGTGGTGGGGCGATAGACGGAACCCATATCCCTATCTTGTCACCGGAGCACCAAGCCACCGAGTACATAAACCGAAAAGGGTACTTTTCAATGCTTCTGCAAGCCCTGGTGGATCACAAGGGACGTTTCACTAACATCAACTTGGGATGGCCGGGAAAGTTACATGATGCTCGCGTCTTCAGGAACTCTGGTCTGTTTCAAAAGCTGGAGGAAGGGACTTTCTTCCCAGACCAGAAAATAACTGTTGGGGATGTTGAAATGCCTATCGTTATCCTTGGGGACCCAACCTACCCCTTAATGCCATGGCTCATGAAGCTGTACACAGGCAGCCTGGACAGTAGTCAGGACCTGTTAAACTATAGGCTGAGCAAGTGCAGAATGGTGGTAGAATGTGCATTTGGACGTTTAAAAGCGCACTGGCGCAGTTTACTGACTCGGATAGACCTCAGCGAAACCAATATCCCCATTGTTATTGCTGCTTGCTGTGCGCTCCACAGTATCTGAGAGAGTAAGGGGGAGACATTCATGGCGGGGTGGGAGGTTGAGGCAAATCGCCTGGCCGCTGATTACGCGCAGCCAGACACCAAGGCGGTTAGAAGAGTACAGCAGGGCGCGGTGCGCATCAGAGAAGCTTTGAAAACCAGTTTTGTGACTGGCCAGGCTACGGTGTGAAACTTCTGTTTGTTTCTCCTTGATGAACCTCCCTTCCCGGTTCACTCTACTTCCCTGTGAGCTAACTACCCTCCCCTCCCCCCTTCGAGCACCGCTTGCAGAGGCAATAAAGTCATTGTTACTTCACATTCATGCATTCTTTATTAATTCATCACACAACTAGGGGGATAACTGCCAAGGTAGCCCGGGAGGGGTGGGGGAGGAGTGAAGGACAAGGACACACTGCAGTTTAAAACTTTAAAACTTTAACTCTTATTGAAGGCCAGCCTTCTGATGCTTGAGCAATCATCTGGGACCGGAGGCCCCCCCCACCACGTTCTTGGGCGTCTGAGTGAGGAGGCTATAGACCTTGGCGAGGAGGGCTGTTGGTTATGCAGGGGCTGTAGCGGCAGTCTCTGCTCCTGCTGCCTTTCCTGCAGCTCAACCATACGCTGGAGCATATCAGTTTGATGCTCCAGCAGCCGGAGCATCGACTCTTGCCGTCTGTCAGCAAGCTGACGCCACCTATCCTCTTCAGCCCGCGATTCAGCCTGCCACCTCTCCTCTCGTTCATATTGTGCTTTTTTGCACTCTGACATTGACTGCCTCCGCGCATTCTGCTGTGCTCTGTCAGTGTGGGAGGACATCTGGAGCTACAAGAACATATCATCCCGAGTCCACCGTTTTCTCCTTCTAATCTTCACTAGCCTCTGCAAAGGAGAAACATTTGCAGCTGGTGGAGGAGAAGGGAGAGGTGGTTAAAAAAAGACACATTTTAGAGAACAATGGGTACACTCTTTCACGTTAAATTTTGCTGTTCACATTACACAGCACATGTGTTTTCGTTACAAGGTCGCATTTTTCCTCTTATATTGAGGGCCTGCCGGTTTGGTGTGAGAGATCACTCACGCAGTGCCAGGCAACAGAATTCGGCTTGCAGGCAGCCATGGTAAGCCACAGTCTTTTGGCTTTTTTAACCTTCCTAACATGTGAGAATGGTTTCAAACAGCAGCGTCCTCATTTCCCATACCAAGCACCCGTTGGGTTGGCCATATAAAATGGGTTTGCAATGTAAAAGGTGGGGCTGCGGTTTCTGGGTTAACATGCAGCACAAACCCAACTAACGCCCCTCCCCCCCACACCCAATTCTCTGGGATGATCACTTCACCCCTCCCCCCCACCGCGTGGCTAACAGCGGGGAATATTTCTGTTCAGCCGAGCAGGAACGGGCACCTCTGTATGTCTCCTTAATAAAATCACCCCATTTCAACCAGGTGACCGTGAATGATATCACTCTCCTGAGGATAACAAAGAGAGATAAGGAATGGATGTTGTCTGCATGCCAGCAAACACCGGGACCATACGCTGCCATGCTTTGTTATGCAATGATTCCAGACTACGTGCTACTGGCCTGGCGTGGTAAAGTGTCCTACCATGGCGAACGGGATAAGGCAGCCCTCCCCAGAAACCTTTTGCAAAGGCTTTGGGAGTACATCAAGGAGAGCTTTCTGGAGATGTCCCTGGAGGATTTCCGCTCCATCCCCATACACGTTAACAGACTTTTCCAGTAGCTGTACTGGCGCGATTGCCAGGGCAAATTAATCATTAAACACGCTTGCTTTTAAATCATGTGTAATATTTACAAAGGTACACTCACCAGAGGTCCCTTGTGCACCCTCAGGGTCTGGGAGCACGCCTTGGGTGAGTTCGGGGGTTACTGGTTCCAGGTCCAGGGTGATAAACATATCCTGGCTGTTGGGGAAACCGGTTTCTCCGCTTCCTTGCTGTGAGCTATCTTCATTGTCTTCATCATCATCTTCGTCGTACCCCGAACCCGCTTCCCTGTTGCGTGATTCTCCATTGATGGAGTGAAAGCACACGGTTGGGGTAGTGGTGGCTGCACCCCCTAGCATAGCATGCAGCTCCGTGTAGAAGCGGCATGTCTGCGGCTCTGCCCCGAACCTTCTGTTTGCCTCTCTGGCTTTGTGGTAGGCTTGCCTTAGCTCCTTAATTTTCACGCGGCACTGCTGTGCGTCCCTGTTATGGCCTCTGTCCTTCATGGCCTTTGAGACATTTTCTAATATTTTGCCATTTCGTTTACTGCTACGGAGTTCAGCTAGCACTGATTCGTCTCCCCATATGGCGAGCAGATCCCGTACTTCCTGTTCGGTCCATGCTGGAGCTCTTTTGCGATCCTGGGACTCCATCACGGTTACCTGTGCTGATGAGCTCTGCGTGGTCACCTGTGCTCTCCACGCTGGGCAAACAGGAAATTAAATTCAAAAGTTCGCGGGGCTTTTCCTGTCTACCTGGTCAGTGCATCTGAGTTGAGAGTGCTGTCCAGAGCGGTCACAATGAAGCACTCTGGGATAGCTCCCGGAGGCCAATACGGTCGAATTCTGTCCACACTACCCGAAATCCGACCCGGAAAGGCCGATTTCAGCGCTAATCCCCTCGTCGGAGGTGGAGTAAAGAAACCGGTTTAAAGGGCCCTTTAAGTCGGAAAAAAGGGCTTTGTCGTGTGGACGTGTCCAGGCTTAATTAGATTTAATGCTGCTAAATTTGACCTAAACTCGTAGTGTAGACCAGGCCTTACAGCTACATGAAACTGAAAGGTTCGGTGAGGCATTGTCCTTGAGAACTCAGGGGTCATGGAAGGATTATTGTTTGGGAAGAGTTTGGACTGTCTACTAATTCTTTAGGAAAGGAGATTTCAAGTCCTACCTTGTATACATCTTCTGGTGATACCACCAGAAGGGGACTCTCTTCCCAAGGAGCAGGCGAGCCAGGCAGACTTGAATGTAGAGTAACTTAGTGCCGGTTCATCTATGTAGACTCATTGCAGAAGATTGTTAGGCAGTATTAAGAATGTAGAGGAGCAGACCCTTTTATAAGTGGGAACCCTTATAAAACTAGATACTGTTTGATAATATATATTTCCTTTCTGACAAAGTTCAAAAAAAAAAAAAAAAGTTGTAAAACCACTGCAGGATAGATGTACTACCCTCCAAGACTTATGTAGAAAATCACTGTGCTGTTGGTGAGATTGCCGTCAGCTCCTCTCCTAGTATTTTTCTATTGAAAAAATTATCCTCTTCTCCTTTTCTTAGCAGAGCTTTTCTGTACACTTCACAGTAGCTGTCTTATGTATTTTTAAGGCCTCTAACACTTGCAAACTCCCACTACATCTGAGTGCCCTTTCGTTTACTACAATGGTATATATCGATTTAAAAGATAAACCTAGAAAAATATGTACTAGTCATTTGTTATTGAAAATGAAGCTTGCATTTCAGGACAGACAGTTTAAATAAATGTGTGCACCTCCTCTGGTAGGTAAACAAGAAAATAAAAGGACCAGTAAAATCTTACTAAGGAAATTCAATTTATATTTCCATTGGAACCATGAGCCAGAATAAATGTACAGCTGTCTAGACATATTATTTTGAAATAACCAAACTCTTTTATGATGCAGAGATATTGGAGTGATGGTAAAACTGTATCCGAATATGTCTCCAGTGCTGCTTCATAATTCACAACTTGATCAAAGAAAGGTAATAAAAGTTGTTCAAATTAATAGGAAAACAAGGAGGCAAAGTACTGCTGGGTTTCCAATCAAGATTTCCTCCTGGTTTTTTTTTAATTAAGTTGTTCAAGTGAGCTGGGAGAGGGGATAGTGTAGCAATCTATCTTCATTGCAGCGCCAGTCTGTAGGGTTAAAGGGAGATTATATTGCCCTTCCTAATAGCAATCAGATATAAGGAAATGTATGTGGAGATGAAGAGGGTAAGGGCTTCAAATTTCAGACACTTACTAGCCGGAAGCTCATCAGAAAGAAAGAGGCACAGCCAAGGTCCAGGGACATCATTCTGGTAAGAATCCCAGCAATCTGACTTTTACCTATGCATGGGTATGTATGGGTGGCGGAGGCTGGCATTGCCCTTGGATAGTAAAGCTCCTTCCCTGTCCTTCATGCTGGTCTTGACCTGTAGGTTTTGTGTATGAGGGAAAAGCGGGTTTAACAAAAACAGACGTAGTAAATAGAATTTTAAAGGATTATATAATATAAAATTAACAATATTAAAAATCAGTATAATATGATAAACTGTACATTATGATTTTATTTCATTTAATTGCATGTGGTGTACCTTGGGGCATAGATGCAAAGTTATTCTCTTCCTAACCAATAAATCTTGGGTACGTGGGTTAGTAGCTGGCAGGTAAAGCTCAGTCCCAGGTCCTATGTGTGATATACTGCTGAAAATCTTATCTCCTGTATTGGCTACCATGAAAAACAGTTTCCTTATTTTTCTGAACTTTCTATGAACTGACTGCATGCTCCAACAGGGATTAGTGGTCCCAACAATGTCCTATCATGCTGCATACTTGTGCTGCATCAACAAGAGACAGTCCCGGTGGAAGAGATGTTTCAATAAACAAATAATTTTATGTATGTACTGAATGCCCTTCTTAGACTGGGTAGTTCACTATTTAGGACCAAGTTCTTACCTTGTATACTGAAGTACAGCTCCATTGAGATCACCTGTTACTGAGAGAAGTGTATTGCCCTCAGAGATACTGAATGTTTGGCATTTAACTTTTTTTTTTCACCACAGCATATTGTAAAACAAACATGATTCTGCCAGGATATCCTGATCAGTTTAAATCCTCCATTCTAGTTGGGAAACTTGACTCCATTTAATTCCTGTTAAGTCACAATGCTATATTCTAAGTAAAACAGAAGGCTTTACAAAAAGCTTTTATGTACCCATTACTCTTAGTAAAGCTAACTAACTCTTTCTATAACTTTCTGACTTTAAGAACATTTTGTTTAATTATGTAAATATTGTGTTCTAGATTAAACATCCTAGTGCCTTGGGATTAGATGTTGGCCAAGAAATTCAGGTATTTATTTAAACCTTGAAAGTGTTGAAAAAAAATCATTGTAGATTTTGGTTCATTATCTGAAGGTGTAATAGTTTGCATATCATCCTTGTTTTGTGTTTGCATAGGAGGAATATGGCTACATCTGCTATGAAAAACTTCAGTCCATCATACTTGATAGCTTTGTGCCCTGGTTAAAAGCCTGATCCTGCTCCCTTGGAATAAATGGGGTTTTAGCCATTGACTTCAGTGGGAGTAGGAATTGATTGTGCAAAATAGATTTAATAAACTATGAAAACTTATTTCAGTTTGATATGGTTAATTCTTACACTGAACCTTAATGTAACTGTGTTACAGTCTGAAAGCAATCTCATTTCTTCTTAGGTGAAATACTTCGGACGTGATCCAACTGATGGCCGAATGAGGCTTTCACGTAAAGTACTTCAGTCACCAGCCACAACTGTGGTTAAAACTCTAAGTGACAAAAACAGTATTGTAATGGGAGGTGCAATTCCAGAGTCATCTAGCTCATCCTGTTGACTAGTAAGATCATAAGAACTGTTATGGTCATATTAGTACTGAACTTTTTAACGACTGAACAAATATTGTACAGATAACAGTTTAATTTTGTATAAATACTGTTTGATGCTGGTTGCTATTGAACTTTTCATCACTATCTCATAGGCTATTTCATTCTGTGTCACAAAAAGCTTAGTTTCGTTGTAGTATTGTTACAAATTATGTAAAATTGCCAAGGAAAAATTGACAATTCCCGACTTTGGGTCGGCTACCGTATGTAAGCTATCAGAAAAGAACTATCTTTATTTTTAAGAAGTCTTACTCATAATGCCAAAGAGCAGATACAAACCCTGTTTAAAGAACTGTAAAGTTTGCTGCTTTCTTGGAAGTTCTGACCTGCACAGTGGAATGCCTGAAGCTGTCACCCTTACACAAAAATGTTTTCATTGTGTCTCCCTAACATGCATTTGATTGTAGTCTTAGTTTAAGATTTTTCAAAAGAATATTACGTGCGTTTTTTCTTCAGAAGCCAATGGGACAGTAGACAAACGTGACTGTTTATAAAGTGGAGGCAAAAGCATGCCATGTCATTGGCAAATCAAATTTTTTTAGTAATAATCACTTAAGATATTGTCACTGGTTTAGAACAATCTTATTCTCTAGATTGGTGGAGCTATATGCTGATTTAGAGGAATGCAAAAATAAACCTAATGCATTTTTAACAAACATTTGTGAATGTGGAACCTTTCTGATTTAACTAATATTTTGTCAGTTGGTCCCTGGAAAAGAATGGTATCTTGCATTTTTTTTGGAACATAACACGGTACCAAATAATCCAACTTTAATAAAAGCATACTATTCTAGAACCTATAGACTGACAATCGTGAATCAAATAAATATGTAGAAACACAAACTATCAAAGCTAAGAGGTGATGTAAAGTGTCATAATTTTAAGATGCTGTTAGAAAATTTGGCTAAAATTCCATCAGTATCTTATGCTGCTATTCAGAGTAAGAATGGTGAGAATCAAGGAACCTCCAGTTGCATAGGTTGGAGAGCAGACCTCTGTAGCTCCTTAAAATAGACACTTTCAGAGTTAATGTTTCAGGAATATCTGATAGCATTCCAACATAAATGGTAAAAGTGAGAAGCCCTTTTTCACTGACTGTCCTTTACATAAGGCAAAACAAACTCCACAACTTTTGATTTTGGGGACGTTCCATTTTTAGTTTAGCACTTAAATTAGCACAATGTACCTCTGTTAGTCAAAGCCCAACTGCAGGACACAACCCTATAATGAATGACATAAGGAAAAAATTTCAGCAATCTGCAAGATATGTGGAATTCCTGATAATTTAGAATTAAATGCTGATGAACCGCCCCCCCCCCACCCCCCAAAAAATAAAATATATAACAAATATAAGAACAAATAGGAGTATTGAGATGATAAAAATTTTTTCCAGCCCTGAGTTAAACCATTATCTGGTACACTTTTCAAAAAATTTGTCTTAATTCAGTGGAGGAGTTTTAACATTTTTAATGTTCAGTTAAGATGATTTCATTAGATTCTCTTAGACTCAAAGGGACACTTTTGAAAGGTTATAAGAATTAACTATTTGTCCGCCGCCATGTGTGGAGGCTTCCAAAACCAGTTAAGAAAGCACCTATTCCCATGCTGCTCTCAAACTTTGTCTAACAGTAGAAAACCAAGCCTTCTGTCAGTGGCAAGTAGGCTCTGAAGCTCCCAGAATAAAAAAAAAAAAAAGTGGAGCAACATACAGGGAAATATTTATCTCTTAGTACAAAATAAACACTTGTGTTTGGGGAGGAGAAATGTGAACACTTGAGTGTGAATATACAGCCACAATTATTTTGCTATTTTTTATTCTTAATAAATATTAAAAGAACATTGACCCAGTTATATTTGTAGTCTTTTGTTCCTCACAGTATAAGCTTGAAATATAATTTTTTCCCTACCAATCTTTTGCTTGTCCACTTGTCTCACTGTTATAGTATTTCCAGTGAGATAGCCTTTCACTTCCTGGTTTTGTTACTACGAATTACCAGCACAGGTAACCAATGAGGTCACACTCAGTGGGTAATATTATTAGAGTATCATATGCTAATGATCGCAGATCAGCCCTAAACAGAATCTGAGCAGAGAAGTGTTTTAGCTTTTCATTGACTTCCTTTAGGAAATATAACCTCGGTCTAAATGTGCCCACAGTTCGTAGTACAGTCTCTGTTCAATGGACACTGAAGTTCTGTTTTACATTTTTCTTTTAACAGTTGGTCAACAAAGTAGTCTGGTTATTAAAGTGAATATATTGATTTTGTTCATAAGGCTCTGAACTGTGTTTCAACATCAGAGGTTTAATAAGGCACTCCACTAGATGTCCAGTGAAGTTGATGGTTTGGAATCTGACCTGAATCCAATTCTTCACCCGGTTGTGAAGGTTAATAATTAGATCATTTGAATGGCTAGGACTAATGTGCTTTAATTTAATATGAAATGTTAGTCTATTGTAGATCATCTAACTCCTCGAAGTGTGGTTATACTCTGAAAAATGACACTGCAAAAATAGCATTCTAGCATTCCAAATTTGCTCACTTCTTATTTTTGTAATTGATAGCCCTGCAAACTCAATCTGTGGGGTGAATCTGAAGTTCTTCTTCGAGTGATTGTTTGTGTGTATTCCACAATAGGTGTGCATGCTCGCCACGTGCACCAGTGCCGGAAGGTTTTCCCCTAGCAGTACCCTTAGGGGAGCGCCCTAGCAACCCCTATAGTGGCGCCTCCATGGTGCAGTATAAGGGGCACTGCACGCTCCCCCCCAACCCTCAGTTCCTTCTTGCCGCCAGTGAAGGTGCTTCGGAACTGCTCTGCTCCAGCTTTGCTGTAACTTGTCCCCAAAACTGCTTGTTCGTTCAGTGTATGATACCTGAAGTTAGTTAGTTAGTTTAGCTAGAGCGCCCGGGGCGGGACATGCCCCATGCCCCAGGTTTTAAGTCGTGCGACACTTGTAGGCAATCTGTGCCAGTGAGTGATCCGCATGCAGACTGTTGACGCTGTTTGTGGGAAATCCACCTCATCGATCACAAGATTTGCAAGTCGTTTAAGCCTCAGACCAAGAGAGAAAGGGACCTCAGGCTCTGGGCTATTCTGATGGAGTCGGCGCTGACCCCGGCTCCAGTGCGCCGCTCCGAGTCGGCACCGGGCACTGCGGTGTCGGTGCGCGGCGACCCTTCGGCGCCATCGACTAGTTGGTACCGCTTCCTGTCCATGGGGCATGCCAAGAAGGCTAGGAAGAGGCCTTCACTGCGGCACCAGAGTAAACCCGGGACAGAGGCTAGACCCATGTTGGGCAGTCCTCGATCCCCACCAGCCTCTAGGCCTCCGACTCAAGCCAGGCCCATTCGGAGCAGGCCTGTCCAGATGCCCTCCACACTTTTGCCCTGCAGGCCACCTGTGATGATATATCCATGCCGGTACCAAGAGCACCGTCGATGTCGGCCCCACGCTCCAGAGGCAAGCCGCTGCTGGAATCGCCGCAGTCACCCCGCCTCGGTACTGGTCTCGGTTGAGGGAATGTTCCCGACGCCGTTCGCCGCCCAGCATGCGTTCAGGGCAAAGTCCACGTGGATCGCCCTTGACGCCCTCCAGGCTGTCTGGTTGGGTCCCATCTGACTGAGACTCTCGGCACCCCTCCGCCTCAAGGAGCGAACACCAACGGGACCGAGGCAGACGACGCCAAAGGTCCTCTTCTCGGAGGGGCTATCGCAGCCGGTCACCGCATGAACGTCGATGTCGTTCCCGTTTGTCGTCCCGCTTGAGGACCCCGCCACGGCACTGCCTCCGCAGCCTCGGGCATCGATCGCCGGCGTCTCGCCATCGTGGGTACGCCTGCCAGAGCCAATCGCAGAATAGCTGTTACCGACGGTACCGGTCCTCCACATCAGGATCGTAGTCCCGTGGTCAGCATTGCTCCTGGTGCCGCCGCTCCTTCTGGTCCAGGGACAGCGGCAGGTCGTATGTCAGCCCGGCCTCCCTTTATAGTCGTCCATTGATGGGCCAGGCTGAACAGCTGGGCCCCATGGCTGGCTCGATGGGGGCTCGCTTGGTGGCCGGAGCCTCAAAAGGACCATCGGCCTCCCTCTCCAGACCTCCGAGGAAGGAGTCGGTGGGACGTACATCCTCGGCACCGTGCCCGGAGACCGACCAGGTGGTGGACCCTCCAGTACCGGTGGACACACAAAGTACCGCACCAGCCTCCTCTCTCTCCCCCTGATGAGGCGATTATGGCCCCACCTCCCTCTGTCCCACAGGAGGACTTTAGGGCCCACCAAGAACTCTTAAAAAGGGTGCCATCAAGCCTCCACCTCCAAGCAGAGGAGATGGAGGCGCCATCAGACTCCCTGTTTAATGTACTGTCCTCCTCAGCACCGGGCAGGGTGGCCTTGCCTCTCCACCAAGGGGTGGCGAAACTTTCAAATGCCCTGTGGCAAACCCCAGCCTCATTGACCCCCATCTCTAAGAGAGTGGAACGCAAGTATTTTGTGCCCGCCAAGGGGCATGAATACTTACACACCCACCCTGCTCCTAACTCCCTGGTGGTCGAGTCGGTCAACCACAGGGAACGGCAGGGCCAACCAGCCCCTACCCCGAAAAATAAAGATTCGCGGAGGCTGGACTCATTTGGAAGAAAAATTCATTCGTCCTTGAGCTTCCAGTTGCAGGTGGCGAACCACCAGGCTCTCCTGGGCCGGTACGAGTTCAATCTGTGGGGCTCCCTGCCCAAGTTCGAGGACTCCCTCCAGGCGCGCGACAGGAAGGAGTACAAAGCACTGGTGGAGGAGGGCACAGCGGCTACCAGGGCAACCCTGCAGGCAGCTTCGGATGCAGGGGACACGGCCGCGCGGTTCATGGCCTCCGCGGTGTCCACGAGAAAGGCGTCATGTCTCTTGCTCTCTGGGCTGTCAGGCAAGGTGCAGACCTCCTTCCAGGACCTCCTGTTTGACGACAAAGCCCTGTTTGCAGAACAAATGGATACAAAGCTGCATGGCCTGGAAGACTCCCGCATGACTCTCCAGACTCTGGGTCTCTATGTTCCGGCTCCGGCTAAACCTAAGTTCAAGCCGCAGCAGACTCCCATTCAGGCCACCCATTCAAAATACGAGATCGCTTATAAGAAGTCGCGGGACTATAAGAGGCACCCACAGAGGCAGTCTTGGCCTGTCCCCAGCCTGGGTCCTCCAAGGGCAAGCAGGCGGGGAAAAGGCAGTTTTGACAGGACGCCTGGGGGTGCCCTGCCAGTTCTCATCAGGGATCCACCCTCATAAAGCTTCCCTTTTCCAATCGGTTATGAGCTTTCCTCCCGGAGTGGTCGCAGCTGATCTCGGACTGATGGGTCCTCAACACCATCTCCCGGGGCTATACCCTCCAGTTTACTTCCTCCCCGCCCAACCATCCCCTGCCCCCATACCTCCTGGGTGACCCCTCGCACGAGGCTCTGCTCGAGCAGGAGGTGGGGTGGCTCCTGGGCCTAGGAGCAGTGGAAGCGGTTCTGGGGGAGTTCAAAGGCAAGGGGTACTACTCCCACTATTTCCTTATCCCGAAGGCCAAAGGGGGCCTCAGTCCCATCTTGGACCTGCGAGGCCTGAACTGGTACATGGTGAAGCTCAAGTTCCGCATGGTCTCCCTGGCCTCCATTATCCCCTCTCTGGATCCCGGGGACTGGTTTGCTGCCCTCAATCTGCAGGATGCGTACTTCCACATTCATATAGTCGAGGGGCACAGACACTTCCTCCGTTTCATGGTGGGGCAGGAACACTACCAATTTACGGTCCTCCCGTTTGGCCTGTCAAGTGTCCCCAGTGTATGTCGGTGGTGGTGGCCTATCTCAGGCGCCGGGGGGTCCAGATCTTTCCCTATTTGGATGACTGGTTGGTCAAGGGCAGCTCCCGGTCACAGATGCGGGATCACGTGGCGCTCCTTCTGTCCACATGCACCACTTTGAGCCTGTTGGTAAACAACACCAAGTCCACGTTAGTCCCGGTACAACGCATAGAGTTTTATGGGGTGGTCCTGGATGCCTTGTCAGCCAGAGCCTCCCTCCCACTGGACAGGTTCGAGACCCTGAAGGGGCTCATCAACATGATCACAAGGTTTCCGGTGACAACAGCCAGAGTGTGCCTCCAGCTCTTGGGTCACATGTCGGCGTACACGTATGTGGTCCTTCACACCAGACTCAGGATGAGACCCCTCCAGCTCTGGTTGGCTTCGGAGTTCTCCCAGGCCAGGAACAGAATGGAAAAAGTACTCACGGTGTCTGAACCAGTGATCACCTCCCTAGGGTGGTGGTCCTCCCCGAGAAACATGCTACAAGGGGTCCCGTTCAGGGGCAGGGCCCCGTCGCTGGAACTGGTGTCCAATGCGTCGGACCTGGGATGGGGGGCCCAGGTGGGGAACATTCAGACCCAAGGTCTGTGGTCGGCTCAGGATCTGACCCTCCACATAAACGTCAAGAAGCTCAGGGTGGTACGGCTGGCGTGCATGCCCTTCCACTCGGACCTGAGGGGCCGGGTGGTCAGGGTCCTCACGGACAACATGGCCTCGATGTTCTTCATCAACAGGCAAGGTGGGGGCCCGATCCTCTGCCGCGAAGCCCTCAGGCTGTGGGACTTTTGTATAGCCCACAACATCTGCCTACAGGCCTTCCATCTGCTGGGCACCCGGAACGCACAGGCGGATCGCTTGAGCAGGGACTTCTCCTTTCAGCACGAGTGCTCTCTCCACCCAGAGGTGGTGCACAGACCTTTCCAAGTGTGGGGAACTCCCCAGGTGGACCTGTTCGCGACTCGGCAGAACCGTCGCTGTCCCCGGTTCTGCTCCTGAGGGGGGCTGGGTCGGGGCGCTATCTCCGATGCCTTCCTCCTGTCCTGGTCAGGCCAGTTTCTCTATGCCTTTCCCCGTTCCCACTGATCGGCAAGGTCCTGGAAAAGATAGACGGACAAGGCCCGGGTCCTTCTGATTGTCCCGGAATGGCCTAGGCAGCATTGGTACGGGACCCTCATAGGCCTGGCGGTCACCCCACCGTGGCCGTTGCCATCCTGCACGGACCTGCTCTCCCAGGACCAGGGTCGCCGCCTCCACCCCAACCTAGCAGCACGCCACCTCACGGCGTCACTGCTCAATGGTTAGGTAGAGAGGAAAGGAGGTGTTCGGAAGGGGTTCAGCGCATCCTCCTAGAAAGCAGGCGGCCCTCCATTCACTGAACCTACTTGGCAAAGTGGTCTCGGTTTTCCAAATGGGCGAAAGAGTGGGGCGTTTTCCCGGTGGCCGCCCCGATCCATCTTATTCTGGACTACCTCCTTCACCTTAGAGCCCAGGGCCTGGTGCCCTCGTCAGTCAAGGTGCACCTGGTGACCATATCGGGCTTCCATCCGCCGGTGCAGGGCCACATGGTATTCTCCCATGCTATGACTGGCCGATTCCTTAAGGGGTTGGATCATCTCTTCCCGTATGTTAGGCCCCCAGTCCCGCAGTGGGACCTAAACCTGGCATTGTCCCGTCTCACAGGGCCCCTGTTTGAGCTGCTAGCCACGTGCTCCTGGTCACACCTTTTGTGGAAGGTGGCCTTCCTGGTTGCGATCACGTCAGCTAGGCAGGTCTCAGAACTCAGGGCCCTGACCTCAGAGTCCCCGTACACGGTGTTCCTCCCAAAGGTGGTCTCCGCCTATCACATGGGTCAGGACATTTTTTCTGCATGCGTCCAGTGAGGAGTACCGCCGCCACCCGCTGGATGTGAGACGGGCTCTGGCTTTTTACCTGGAGCGGACTAAGCCGTTCAGGAAGTCCTTGCAACTGTTCATTGCCTTGGCCGAGCGCATGAAGGGTCGGCTGATCTCCACTCAGCCGCTCTCCAACTGGATCTCCTCGTGCATCCGTACCTGTTATGACCTGGTGGGAATTCTTCCGCCATCAATTGTAAGGGCACACTCGACTAGGGTGCAAGCCTCATCGGCTGCCTTTTTAGCCCACGTCCCCATTCAGGACATTTGCAGGGCTGCCACATGGTCTTCAGTTCACATATTCGCCTCGCATTATGCGATCGTCTCCCAGACCAGGGATGATGCCGGGTTCGGCGGGACTGTGCTCTGTCCCAAGAATTTGTGAACTCCTACCCACTTCCAACAGATATAGCTTGGAATCACCTATTGTGGAATACACATGAGCAATCACTCGAAGAAGAAAAGACAGTTACCTTTTCCGTAACTGGTATTCTTCAAGATATGTTGCTCATGTCTATTCCACCTCATAGAATCATAGAATATCAGGGTTGGAAGGGACCTCAGGAGATCATCTAGTCCAACCCCCTGCTCAAAGCATGACCAAATCCCAACTAAATCATCCCAGCCAGGGCTTTGTCAAGCCTGACCTTAAAATCCTCTAAGGGAGAGTCCACCACCTCCCTAGGTAACCCATTCCAGTGCTTCACCACCTTCCTAGTGAAATTTTTTTTCCTAATATCCAACCTAAACCTCCCCCACTGCAACTTGAGACCATTACTCCTTGTTCTGTCATAAGGTACCACTGAGAACAGTCTAGATCCATCCTCTTTGGAACCCCCTTTCAGGTAGTTGAAAGCAGCTATCAAATCCCCCCTCATTCTTCTCTTCTGCAGACTAAACAATCCCAGTTCCCTCAGCCTCTCCTCATAAGTCATGTGCTCCAGCCCCCTAATCATTTTTGTTGCCCTCTGCGGGACTCTTTCCAATTTTTCCACATCCTTCTTGTAGTGTGGGGCCCAAAACTGGACACAGTACTCCAGATGCCTGAGCAATATTTTTATACTCCTCCCTGGTCATTTGTCCAATCTTCCACTTCTTGTAAGCTTCTTTTTTGTGTTTAAGATCAGCAAGGATTACACTGTTAAGCCAAGCTGGTCGCCTGCCATATTTACTATTCTTTCTACACATCGGGATGTTTTTTTCCTGCAACCTCAATAAGGATTCTTTAAAATACAGCCAGCTCTCCTGGACTCCTTTGCCCCTCATGTTATTCTCCCAGGGGATCCTGCCCATCAGTTCCCTGAGGGAGTCAAAGTCTGCTTTTCTGAAGTCCAGGGTCCGTATTCTGCTGCTTTCCTTTCTTCCTTGTGTCAGGATCCTGAACTTGACCATCTCATGGTCACTGCCTCCCAGGTTCCCATCCACTTTTGCTTCCCCTACTAATTCTTCCCGGTTTGTGAGCAGCAGGTCTAGAAGAGCTCTGCCCCTAATTGGTTCCTCCAGCACCTGCACCAGATAATTGTCCCCTACACTTTCCAAAAACTTCCTGGATTGTCTGTGCACCGCTGTATTGCTCCCCCCTTCAGATATCAGGGTGATTAAAGTCTCCCATGAGAACCAGGGCCTGCGATCTAGTAACTTCTGCTAGTTGCTGGAAGAAAGCCTCGTCCACCTCATCCCCCTCGTCTGGTGGTCTATAGCAGACTCCCACCACGACATCACCCTTGTTGCTTACACTTCTAAACTTAATCCAGAGACTCTCAGGTTTTTCTGCAGTTTAATACCGGAGCTCTGAGCAGTCATACACTCCTCTCTTACATACAATGCAACTCCCCCACTTTATCTGCCTTGCTTGTCCTTCCTGAACAGTTTATATCCATCCATGACAGTACTCCAGTCATGTGAGTTATCCCACCAAGTCTCTGTTATTCCAATGACATCATAGTTCCTTGATTGTGCCAGGACTTCCAGTTCTCCCTGCTTGTTTCCCAGGCTTCTTGCATTTGTGTATAGGCACTTAAGATAACTCGCTGATTGTCCCGCTTTCTCAGTATGAGACAGGAGTCCTCCACTCTTGTGCTCTCCTGCTCGTTCTTCCTCCCGGTATCCCATTTCCCCACTTACCTCAGAGCTTTGGTCTCCTTCCCCAGTGAACCTAGTTTAAAGCCCTTCTCACTAGGTTAGCCAGCCTGCTTGCGAAGATGCTCTTCCCTCTCTTCGTTAGGTGGAGCCCGTCTCTGCCTAGCACTCCTCCTTCTTGGAACACCATCCCATGGTCGAAGAATCCAAAGCCTTCTCTCAGACACCACCTGCGCAGCCATTCGTTGACTTCCACAATTCGACGGTCTCTACCCAGGCCTTTTCCCTGCACAGGGACGATGGACGAGAACACCACTTGCGCCTCAAACTCCTTTATCCTTCTTCCCAGAGCCACGTAGTCTGCAGTGATCCGCTCAAGGTCATTCTTGGCAGTATCATTGGTTCCCATGTGGAGAAGCAGGAAGGGGTAGCGATCCGAGGGCTTGATGAGTCCCATCCTCCTTCCCCTCTGTCGGAGTTGTCTGGCAAGAAGGAACTGAGGGTGGGGGGAGTGTGCAGCACCCTTTTTACCGTGCCATGGAGGCGCCACTCATGGGGTCACTAGGGCGCTCCCCTACGGGTACTGCTAGGGGAACAACTTCCGGCACCGGTGCACATGGCAAGCACGCACACCTATTGTGGAATAGACACATCTCGAAGAACACCAGTTACAGAAAAGGTAACTCTCTTTTCTTTCTGGCTTGAACACCACCCCCAATAAGGAATTTGCATTTGGAGCATAGTTAACAATTGATGATCCATAAGCTAAAAAGAACCCAAGTCCTTCCATAGCTGAATTGGCTCTTCTGGGCTAATAAGAGAAAAAACATATTTATGTTAAAGCAAGCAGGTATAAAACTAAATATCAGTATGAACCTGATCTTTTGAGTATGGATATGGTGAGATTTTTTTTTTAACATAGTCACTTTTGTGACCATAACCCTACTTCAGAGAAATAACATAGATACGGAAAGTGCCTAATGTTTTAGGCATCTGATCCTGTATGTCTGAAAGCTCTAACCTTTTATCATTTATTTGTATTATTGTAGCACCTAGGACTCTACTACTAGTCATACACCATAAACCCATTATGCTACGTGCAGCACACACAATAGAAAAGATGGTCCCTGCCTCAAAGAGCTTACAGTCTAAGTATAAAACGAGGCAGTGGATGGGTATGGAAGGGAGTACAAAGAAACAGTGAGACAGTATTGGTCAGAATAATAGGCAGTGGTCTCAGTATACCAGCAGCCTAACAGTTGTCCGTTTTTTTTGTAGGTGTCACAGGAAAGGAGAGTTTTGTATGTGTTGCAGACAACTCTTGGTATCTTACAGATTCCAGTATGAGGCTATGTATATATTTTGTTACTGTAACAGAGGTTGTTAGGTGTGGGTCTCAACTTCCTAATGTTAAAATCGTGAAAGGAGAAATTTCTTTTTTGTGAATTATTGCTTTTTATGCTAGTGGACAGCATTGTGGTCTCTCTTTATAGCAGAGGCTTAGGAGCCAGGACTCCTGGATTCTTTTCCTCTGTCAACCATTTGCTGTGACCTTGGGGAAGTCACTCAACTTTCTGTGGTTCAGTTTATTCGCTTGTAAAATTATCATTACCTATCTCTCAAGAGTGTTGTGCCTGAGAATTAGTTAGCATTTATAAAGTGCTTTCAGATGCATGGATGCATATATAAGTGCAAAAAAAAAATGTAATTTAAGAGTTCAACCAGCTAGGTGTGCAAAGACTTCAAATCTAGATGCTGCACTAGGCGCACACACAGATTCAGAAGATGGTGTGCAAGCTGAAATGTTAAAAATAAATTAAATGAAATATAAAAATCAAAACTAGTACTGAAAACTTGAACCTAATCCTCAGAAGCATGTGAAACCACTGTTCTTGCCTGAATAAAGGGTAGCATAATTATGTGAAATACTGAAGATTAAACAATTTAAATTTTGGTTGGATTGTAAACAGGTGATGACTGACCAATGAAGGTCCAAATTCCCTTGGTCAAGTCCTCAAAAGGGAAAAGCTACCATGTCCCATCCCAGGTTCTTCAGCACTTAATAGTGATTGAGCAAGGAATCAGATTTCCTTTCTGACTGTACTTCCCAATAGGAATATCTGGACTCTTAGGGATGTTTCTCTCTGTGATGGAGCATCTGCCCACAAGGGGTTAATAGATCCCTAGGGAGGCTGCGCAGGAGTCAGCCAATTAGAGAGGGGCTGTGAAGAGCAGCCAATCAGGGCCAGGCAGGCCCATATAAGAAAAGCTGCAGGGCAGAGCAGCTTCAGTAGCTGCCTAGAGCTTGAGGAGGGAAGATCAGGCTTCTAACAGGAGTGCACAGAGCAGTGCTGCTAGCAGCACTGGGTGGTAGAGGGGGAAGCTAAACATGGCTCCTAATTGGCTGCAGGGATTTGCAGGCTGGGGGCCTAATGCAAGGGCAAAGAGGGTGCTGGGGTGCCACAGGGAAGTGGCCCAGGGAAATGAATTGAGGAGTCGGAGGGGATGCAGAAAGTAGTGGCCATCTATAGGGTCCCTGGGCCAGGACCCAGAGTAATGGACAGGCCCGGATCCCAAGCCACTGAGGAAGTGACCAGGCAATGGGCTGCAGTTGCCACTGAGGGAAGTGGCTGGACAGCAGACTGCAGTCCCCCTGGCAAGGGAAGTACAGACTGTGGCATAGCTGGAGGGCTTTGTCCTGAAGAGGACTCTGTGGTCCTTGGAATGACACTGGTTTGGAGCACAAGTGATGGCAGCAAGATATCACCAGAAGAAGGCGCACTGGCTAGTAGAGCTAATCCCTGGGACAGCCAGCAGGAGGCACTGTAGTGGTGAGTGAACCCTATCACACTCTCCAGTTCTATCTGTGAAAGAGAGCATGAGACCCATCTCCACCTTAACTGCAGGCTAAAATCCAAAAGTGAACAAGACAAGAAAAAAAAACAGTCCTCTGGGGATGACCATCCTCTGCTTCTTGAAAAGGCAGAGAAAAAAACCACTAGAAAACAGGAAAGAGCTCCAGAAGTAGGCCAGGAGGCAGAATATTCTAGTTATCACATGGATGGTTTCAAATGGATGGTTCAGGCAAGGGGATTTGGAGGACAGTGAAGCATAGATATTCTCTAACTTTTCAAGCTCCTCCACATCCCTTCGGAGATTGCTCTGACAGGCCAGGAGCCATTCCCAGCAAGAGATGCAAAGAAAATTCAGAGTGCTTTCTGCCAACAGCGGAACAGGTTCAAACTCCCTGTGGTAGTCCATGCTGATAGGATTTTCCCATCACAATCCAAACTCCCGTAGTCATGATTGCAGATGTCATCCTCTCACAATTGAGAGATCAGCTATGGCACCCAAAATATGCAGGGCATATGTTCAAGGTCAGAGTGGGCTCACAGCATCCACTTTCCAGAGTCAAGAGCAGTCAGGTTGGCTCTGCAGACCAGGGTCCATGAATGTACTTCGTGTGCCCTGCTTAATTTAATTCTAAATATTGAAGAGGTGCAGATCACCACCTGAGCAAGAGGTCATATTGGCACAATTGATATACAAGGGATACCAAACGCAAACAGATTGGCTAAGCCATGAGCAGATACAAAACCCAGAACCAGAAAATATTCCAGCTGTTATCCAAGGAATTAAGTCAGCTTCAGGTGGAACCATTCACATCGAGCTGCAAAACAAAGGTGAACCTTTTCTTCCCCATGGAAACAGACTAAAAATTACTGAAGAAATGCTCTGGCTCAAAAATGGCTGAATCAACTTCTGTATGCCTTTCCCCACTCCCCTAATGGATCTGTCAAAGACGTCTTCACTCATCTTCTCAGTAGGCAAGACCTTTATTTTAAGTGTATTATGACTTGGCTAACTGATAAAACTCAATGATGATAGTCATAAATGGGAAATCATCATCCAATAGGAGGTGTTTCTAATGGTGTGTTCCAGTGATCTATTTTTGACCTAATGCTATTCAATATCTTGGTCAATGATCCCTGAAAAAAATAAAATCCATGCTGGTAAATAATTGCAAATAAGTCAGTATGATAGAGCGATCTGGATCACTTAGTAAAGTGGGCTCATTTGAACAATATGCATTTTAATACAGCCAAATGTATGAACTCAGGATCATCTGAGTCTCTGGTTGATCACCCATGGTGTTGAGGCTCCTAAGGGCGGTATATCTATCCGGACCAACAATTTAATCCGGTCTTCTCTATGTGTGGTCAGCACTTAGTGCTGCAAGCTGTCACAACTCATCTGTTCCAAACAATGACATCTATTTCTCTTTATTTACATACTTCCTTGTTGCAATACACTGGCAAGAAGTCTCCCCAAAAGCTCTGCTCTCAAAAGTTGCCAGCTTTTTATTGCACGTTTGACGGGGTAAGATTTTTTTTCGTACACTACAGCCATTTATAACAAAAGTTAACTCTCATTTTCATACTTCACAGGAAATAATTCTCCCATGAATTTGCTCAAAGGCTCAACACCCAAAAGAGAATCTGAGGCACATTCTGGATGTGAGAAGAGCTGTTAAAATATAGGTTAATAGGATCACTTCAGGAAAACAGTTTTCCTTCTTTCATGTCTGAACCTGAAAACACCCAAATCCTCCATTGCTAAGTGTCATTGTAACATTTTCCCTTGCAGAGAAACCTATTCCAGGAGGGATCAGAGGCCCCTCAACACTTTGCCATTGGGGAATCTCCTGGGCAGAAAGGGTGGCAGCAATCACAGAGGAAGTCTAAGTAAACTGCCACCTGCTCATCCATCAACACACACATAAAGCACCACTAGCTTGACCTTTGCTTCTCTGCAGAAACATCCTTTGGCAGGAAGGCACTCTAAAGTAGTGTTCCCAAAATAGATCAATGCTTCTAATTTTAGGAAAGGGAGGATGAGACCTTATGTCTGTCCTGCTTATTGCTTCTTTAATTTTTTTTTTTACTGTTCAGTATGTGCCAAAGGAATCAGGCTCGGGGAGAGGAAAGAGTCTAAAATGGAAAACACGTTACCTGAGTTCATTTCTGAGACTGTCTCCCCCATTCTGCCTCATATGAGAAGTCCTTCGGATATCTTCATGATGGCACTTCAAGGTTCCAGATACTGTATATAGTTAAAACAGTTAAAAACATCACTGTTAAAGTTATATAGCACTGTTCGCCGCTCCAGGCCAATGGGGGCGGCGGGAAGCAGCGCGGTCCGAGGGATGTGCTGGCCGTCGCTTCCCGCTGCCCCCATTGGCCTGTGACGGCAAACCACGGCCAGTGGGAGCCGCGATCGACTGAACCTGCGGACGCATGCCAAAGGTTGTCAACCCCTGTTATATAGTCTCTTAAGAAATGTAGTGTTTCCATACTGCTTTGTGAGTACTTGTCTGACTCAGGTGGCAGAGGGGTATAAGACAATTCTGAATAGTCTCAGATATCTGCAGGAATATCAATGTCCAGCCCATTGTCTCTGACTGGGGAAGAGGCCAGTCTAAGAGAGGATGTCAGGTAACAAATTTTCCATTTGGCCAAAAATTTGCTCTGGATTGAAGAGGATACAAGGTATCTGGTATGGAAACATTTTCCCCCGTAGATTTAAATGTTCAGTTATATAATTTGTGTTACAAAATAAAAATTGCCTTTGCAATTGAGTTATCATGCTTACAGATCTCAAGTGGATTATTTTTTTCCTTACGAAATGTTGTCTATATTGAGAAATTATATACATTGATTGTATGGTCTCTTTAAGAATGCTGTTTTCTATTTCTCATCTCATTTCAAGACACAGGCATAGAAAAGGCCCAGAGAAGGGCATGTTTACACTTAGGTGTAGCATGTATTGATTATATGGAAGTGTTCAGTTTGCCATTTGAAATGGGAAGATGAAGGGAGGAGAGAGTGAAGACCTTGTAAGCGGCATCTGTTCTGAGAATACTTTGTAAATAGCTGACACTTTATGTATCCTTTTTTTGCCTTGGAGGAATGTAATATTTGGTATAGAAAGCCTAGAAGTGTCCATAGAGGGGATTTGCCTCAACCGTCCCTTCATTTTGGTGTAAAATGTTTATAAAGAGCTTTTGTAAGCTTCCCTCCAGTATATTGCTGGCTACCCAAAAAAACCCAAACAAAAGTACAACCTCCGCGGTGTTTGTACAGTATTGCTAACCTGCTCTTTTCATATACATCCTGCAAGAGCACCGGGACATGAAGAGCTTTCTTTCAGATGACACGGCTACTTTAACTCTAGGGAAAACTGAACTTCTTTTTGACAAACAAAACCTGGTCAATAGAATCTGCAGCCATGTCTACACTATAAACTTTGGTCAACTCAAGTTACGTTGTCGTTCAGCCACTGAAGTTTATATATCACTGGGACAGGTGAATACTTGGCTGCTTGCACTGGCAAATGTGTCTGCTCACCAGGATTGCTTGTGTCAATATAAAGTGTGGTGGACCATCTGCTGCAATCCATTTTGGGACATGTTTTATGAGATAGTAATGATTTTCCCAGGGATTTCTGGGAGCTGGAGGCCAAGTTACCAGCATGCAACTTTCTCCAGCCCATGATACCTTCCACATCTCGTAACTTTTGCATTGCTATTTAAAACCCCACAGTCCCTTCTGACACTTTTTGTTCTCTGCCATCTGACAGAAGCATGGAGCCCATAGAGCTTATTACTGTTCTCATTAATGTTGCAAATACAAGACACATGATTCTCCTGAATATGCAGACCTTCAGGAAGTTCTTCAATACACAGGATCACAGAGAGAAAGACATCTCATTGTGGAGATCTTTGAGGACAGTTTGCTTGGGGACATAACGGGGGAAAAATTCCAGGTTGCTTGTAGCAGTTGCAGGTGGAATGTTTCTGGGGCTGAGAAACAAGCACTGACTGGTTGGAGCACAGTGTGGGGTTGGGACAATGAGCAGTGGCTGCAGAACTTTTGGATGTGAAAAGGTCACATTCCTGAATTTGTATCAAGCTCACCCCAGCCCTCCAGCACATGAGCACCAGAATGAGAGCTGCATTGACAGTGGAGAAGTGAGTGGTAATTACACTCTGGAAGTGGGGGAGGGATAGCTCAGTGGTTTGAGCATTCGCCTGCTAAACCCAGGGTTGTGAGTTCAATCCGGGGTGGGCCTAGGGATCTGGGGCAAAATCAGTACTTGGTCCTGCTAGTGAAGGCAGGGGGCTGGACTCGATGACCTTTCAGGGTCCCTTCCAGTTCTATGAGATAGATAGATAGGTATAGGAAGCTTGCAATGCCAGATTGCTACTGGTCAATGGGAAATTATTTTGCAGTTGGAAAATCCACAGTGGGGGCCCTTGTCATGCAAATGTGTAGGGCCATTAATTGTCTCGTGCTGCACAGGGCTGGGACTTTTGGCAAGGTGCAGGAAATAGTGGATGTATTTGTAGCAGTGTGGTTCCCGAAGTGCTGTAGGCAATAGATGGCACCAGCCCACCTTGCCACAGAGTACATTAACAGAAAGGGCTACTTTTCTATGGTTCTGCAACCAGTGATGGATCACGGTGGATACTTCACTGATATCAATGTGACTGGTCAGAGAAGGTGCATGATGCTCTCATCTTTAAGAACACAGGACTGTTCAGGAAGCTGCAAGCAGAGACATTATTTCCTGACCAGCGGCTTATCATTGGTGATTTGGAAGTGCCTGCTGTGATCTTGAATGCAGAATGACAGCTGAATGTGCTTTTGGTAGGTTGAAGGGACGCTGGCAGAGTTTACTCACTAGATTGAATCTCAGTGAGAAAAATATCCCAATGATTATGACTGCCTTTTGTGTCCTGCATAATTTCTGTGAGGCAGAGGGGGGGGGAAAGCTGCCATCAGGGTGGAGGGTGTAGATGAGGCCCTGAAGCATAAACTCTTGTATCAAAGGCCCAGTCTGAGGCCTGAAGCCTGAACCAAAGTACTTCCAGGCATTGCTAAGCAAAAGCTGGGCTGTGAGCCAGAGGCAGGTCCCACTCACTGAAGTTGGTAAGAAGAGGGCTGCTAGAAGCAGGTGCTTCCACATATAAGTGCTAATAAGAGGAACTTGTGCCAAATGGCACCTGGACATCCCGATACGAGGACACTCCACAGAGATAACAAGGAACAGGCAGGTGCATCTTAAAGACAGGGTCAAAAGGACAGCATGATGGATAGATCTGTTTGAGTGAAACAACATGATCAAAGGGGGAGACAGCACCCTAATGAGTAAAGGGGCTGTGCCTCAATACGTCAGTAGGGATGAGTAATCTGTCCTGTAACTGTATAAAAGTAGGTCCCGGAGTGCACATCTTTGTCTGGCCTAGAGGGCAGTGGAAAGTCCCGCCACTGACTGAGCCGGTCCATTGCCAGGTGACACAAATTTGTTGTATGTCTTGTAGAGTCTACGGGAAACTATTACTGTACTTCATCTGACAATAAACCTGGCTCGGGTTCCTTCGTACCTTACTAGAGTCTGTGGTCTTTGGGGATTCCCTCGGGGTTTGCTGTGTCAGCTATCTGCACAGAACTGGGGCAGCACACAGAGGGAACACGCACGCAGCCAACTGTTGTCATCATCGAACAAGAGCAGAGCACCACACCGGTAGCTACTGACAACAGAGGGGGAGCCGGCTGTCTGAGTTTGAATAGCCTGATTTAAAAGAGCCCAATATGGGGCTGTGTTTAAGGGTTGTTTTTCAGTCATCCACAGTAGTGTTCTCTCTTAATGGCTTGAGATAGTGCATGTCTTGTGTAACTTAAGTCATGTATTTTTTGGTTTTTGCCTTCTGCTATCTATTCTTTAGTGCCGTCTGCAAATTATAAATAATGCTGGGCCTGTAGCTTTGCCTGCCACTATGAATTCTATGGTTCTTGCTGCACATTTATAAATATGGCTGGGTATTTTCATGATCTGAATTCTGTGGTGCTTAATGTGCATTTATAAATTCTGTTTGATTTCTTTGCTGCCATATTGTGTTCTGTAATATTTGTTGTGAAATAAATAATCAGGTACTTTGATTATCCAAAAATACAACTTTGAATGCAAAAATTCAATACACAAAATCAAAGTGCAAATAAACACATACATACAATATTATACAAACTTAACATAATAGGATGAAACTTTTAAAATTCCTATTGAAAAGGAAGTAAACAGTAATGTCCAGTTGTGTAAACAAAAAGGTAGTTCAGTGTACTCCGTTGTGGCTACAGACACCAATCTGTGATTTTTCACAGGTGTATGTGCAGCTGTGGCTTTGTTTGATGAGAAGTAGAGTGGTAGGGGTAAGGATGTGGTCTGTGATGCTACGTAGTATGCTGGATGGAGCAGTGTAGGGAGTAGCAACTGTGGAGTTCTCCAAGGAGTGCAAAGGCTGATTCCAGGATTTTTTGACCTGTAGGTTAACCAGGATGTACACCATTTAGGTTTGCTGCCTGAGAAGACCAATTAGGTTCTGGTGCATTTCACACTCCTTGTCCTCCTGGGACCACTGGGCCTTTTGCTGGTCCTCTCTGTTTTTCTCCATGCTCTTGGTCATATTGGCCTTCCTGGTCCAGTGCAGCACTGGCTTGTAAGATCTCACCAAACATATCCTCCCTAGTCTTCCTTCTCCTCATCAGGATTAGGTGATCTGTGGCCACGGAGGGAGCACCTAAGGCCACCACTCCAGAAGCTGCTGATAAAAACAGACAGATATGCCATTAGATTTATAGTCACAACAGAAATGGTAAGATAAGTTTCAAAACACCCTTCCCTTATTCCCAAAAATACTTTTTAATAAGAAATGCTTATTGACATTTCAGCTTTGGAGCACTGGGCTATAGCACCGCTCCACAGCTCCAACCATGGTGAGTGCAGCCTGGCCTGGAGGATGGGAGGGGGGATTTTCTGTTGCATGAAGCTATAGAATTCCAGCCCCGATTCCATGATATGGGGCAGTGGCATGTGACAAGGTGCTCCACTCACTGCATGTATAGTGCCTCCTTCTGGCCACTATGGGGATTAGCTCTGCAAGGTTGATACCCCTTCCTGCTGTTTTATGCCATCACTTCATCCCTCTCTCTGGTCTGCAGCCCCATTCTCACTCTTAAGAACTGCAGTGTCCTCTTCGTGACTTGGCCCTTTGGCCAGATCACTCCATGTGCCCCCCTTCAGGGATACAGTCCTTCACATTCTCTGTAACCTACAGTAACCCAGGTAGTCTTCCAGTTCATTGCCCCACCAGTGCCACATCCCCAGTGGCAGATAAAGGAACCCAGGCCTACCCTTTACTGCGGGTTCTAGTCCAGGGACCTTTGGTTTGAGCATTGGCCTACTAAACCCAGGGTTGTGAGTTCAATCCTTGAGGGGGCCATTTAGGGATCTG
>NW_020664483.1:23149643-23207169 GCF_002925995.2 Terrapene triunguis
GAAGTGAGGTTTTTACCCACGAAAGCTTATGCCCAAATAAATCTGTTAGTCTTTAAGGTGCCACCAGACTCCTTGTTGTTTTTGTAGATACAGACTAACACGGCTACCCCCTGATACTTGACATGGTTCTTACTGTTTCATTAACATTAAAATGAGTACTATAACTTGTAATTTTTGTGAAATCTTTATTTCAGCACCGGTAACAGAAATTCACACATTTTACAGGGTTATATTGGAGTAAGCAATTTTATTCCTTCAAATGTTAAGAAATTTCTGTTTTGTTTTCAAAATGTTAGTGCTTATTTTAAAAAGCCTTATGGCTTTTGAGACTCAAGGGTTAACACTTTCAAACATTTCTCCACAATGATTCTTATGTAGGACAGTACTCCATGAGTTGGGACTTTAAAAAAAGATACCAAATATCATGAGGCTCTTGATTAATTTGTGAGAGCTGGCAATAGTGCTCTTATAGATTTATATTCATGATGGCAATGATATGGACCAAAATTACTTCACCCTAAGAAATTTCAGCTACATTCAGCAATAAGAGTTAATTGCTTTTTTTAAAATATATTTTAAAAGTTAGAGCCCCCTACTGCTTAATTGCTTGACAGTTGACACCCTGTCCTGCTGCTTTTGAGTCCACTATACCAAAGTTTTTCCTCTTGGTGATTGACAGTAAATACTCCATGTGGCAGATACAGCTTAGTGGCAGCCAGAGAAGTGGGCTGGTTACATCAAGGGAAATAGATTTGTTTTTAAACCATGTTCTCTGACTTCAGTGAACCTCATTTTGTGTGCAGTATTTTACAGTTAGGCGCCTTCTCCATCCTCTGCAACCCATTCCTATTACATTGATAGATTTATAAAAATCTTTGGGACAAATCTTGCAGACTTACTGTGGCTACATTTTCATTCCATACAATAAGAGTTTTGCCAGAATGAGGACTGCAGGAAAAGGCCCCACAGTTTTAATAAACTGGGGACAAATTCTGGCCCCTCCTGTGAAGCTGTGGAGCACTATTTGGAACTAGTGCAGTTCTGCTGTGCAAAGAGGAGTAAAATTTTAGGGGGTATATAGTGAGAACACCTGCGCCTGCCACCAGTGTGGAATTTCCCCTTGGAGGGGATTGTTTTGGGGCCATAGGGCCTAGTACAGCCTCAGGATTGCTGTGTCAGCCCTGGATTCTCTCCACAATCTAAGGTGAGGGGGCATAATTCCTCTCTCCATTTCCACCCTCTTTGTCCCTGTGAATCTCCCCATTGCCCACCTCAGCTATTCAGTCTGCCACTTTTATGCCCCTATATGTTTTGGTACATATGCTGAACTCTTCATCATAGCACACTAGTACAAATAATTACTATATTTAAACTGTAGCAGGGCTGGTCAAACCTGGTATGCTACAAGCCTCTCCTTCTATGCACTATCTAAGGTAATGTGGTCTTTATTCAAAGGTTAAAAATTATTTGTTTTAGATTATGCTTATACCATCAAACATGTTCTCACATTCTTTACAGCTGACTACAAACATATTCTCCAAAACTGAGCATTACGTTTGTACTCTTTTGCAGGAGAAGGCAGAATAAATTTAAAAACGTAATGTCTGCTGCATCATGGTCCTTCCTTTGAAAATACAATAAGGCCTTGCAGAGGCCCTGTTTTGAAAGGCAAAAGTGTGGTTTTGATTCATGTTATCTCAATCTGGTTAGCTTAATACATTTGAAAAGTCTTTTTTATGTGCGTTAAGATGCAGGTTAACACATTTGAAGAAGTGGTAACTGGCCATCTTGTGTCTTCACATGTGTTAGCCTTCATCTTAACGGGCACAAAAAGGGCATTTAAATTGTGTTAAACTAACTTCATTGAGTTAAAATGATTGAAAACCACACATTTTTTTGCCCATCAAGAAATTGCCAGTGGCTAGACAAAAACCACCATCTCAACAATTAGTTATAGCATGTTAGGCTATGTCTACACCAGCACTTTTGTTGGTAAAAATTTTGTCGGTCAGGGGTGTGAAAAAAACACACCCCAGATCGACAAAAGTTTCACCAACAAAAGTGTGGTTGTGTACAGCGCTATGTTGGCGGGAGAGCATCTCCCGCTGACATAGCTACCGCCGCTCATTGGGCATGGTTTAATTATGCCAGCGGGAGAGCTCTGTACAGCTGGTGGTACAGCTGTGCCGCTGTAAGGTCCATAGTGTAGACACAGCCTTAGAGTAATTAGAGCATGGGGGTGGGTGGGAGCTAAAATATAGTTGCTGTAGACATAAAGAAGGTATGTCAGAGCAGAAAGGATAATATTGCCTGAACATCTAGTTAAGATTTGTAGATATTTACTACAGAGCTGCTACTAAGGTGTTGTCTACGTGGATTTTTTTTATAAACTAAGGTGTGAATTAAAGCCAATATACTTATGCCAGTATAAACCCCACGTAGACACTTCAGTATAGAGTGGCTTTTTTCAGGCTTGGTCTACATTTAAAACTTGTATAGCCATAGCTATGTAGGTTTTTTTGGGAAGGTATTACAGGGAGGAAACGTGAAATAGAACTATTTTTAAAATTAACTCTAGTTTCTGGTAACTTCAGAATATTTCAGGCAATTTGAGACTTTTCAGTGATTAAAACAATTTTTATATAGACTGAATAGACCTGTCACTACTTAAGAGAACAACATTATATTTAAGTAATATATCCATTTAAAAAAAATCCAGAGGCTATACTCACTGTAAGGAAAATGTAACTAAAAAGTTGTATTTTAAACTTGTTTTAGTAAAGGAAGCTGTTGTACATGACACCACAATTAAATTATACAATAACATTAAATGAGCAAAAGGAGAGGTAGGTTGGAGGAATGACATGCAAAAGAAAAAGTACTGCCCTTTTTTGCTGCTGTATGATATATAAAAAAGGTCTGAACATTTATTTCAAAACCATTCTTTTTGTTACTTTAGAGCTTGTCTATACTAGAAAGTTGTACAACGTTGGCTATATCAGTATAGTTAGTGGTATAGTTCACCTAGTGTGGATGCAGTTATATCAGTATAAAGGTGTTTTATCATTATGTATTATTTATTTATATTATTGTAGCACCTAGGAGCCCCAGTTGTGGACCAGACCCCCGTTGTGCTAGGTGTTGTACAAACAAAACAAAAAGTTCCTCCTCAAAAGAGCTTTATACGGGTATAGCTATTCCCATACAGGAAGGTGAATAACTACGCCTTTAAACTAGTATTATGCCCCTACCTTAAGTAGTTATACTGATAAAACTTTCAAATGTAAGCCAGTATGTCTACACTAGAAGCACTTCAGCGGCACAGTGGTAGCCCTGCAGCTGCACCTCTGTAGTGCAGACACTTACTACAATGATAGAAGAGGTTGTTTAGTTGCTAAGGAAATTCATCTTTCCAAGAGACAGTAGCTAGGTAGACGAATGAATTCTTCCATTGACTTAGCAGTGTCTACACTGGAGCTTAGGAGGTCTTAATTACATGGCACATGGTGTGAAATTTTTCACAGCACTAAGCAATGTAGTTAAACCAACCTAACTGTGTAGCATAGACCAGCCCCAGGCCTTAGAAACAGTAGGAATAAAAAGGTTTTTTGGCGGGAAAATAGCAATAATACCAAGCCTTATCTTTCCTATTTTTGTTGCAGACTTACTCAGAGGACCTGAGAATTAAAATGGGAACAGAGTTTTTAATTGAAGGGTTGGGATCTTTAATCTTGAACTCAGATCACTCTTCCGAATCATTTGTTAGGCATTTGAGTTAAACAGCTGTTAAAACAAAACATCACTAAAACTCCATTCACCGCTTTATTTGGTCAAGTTTCACTACTGGTGATGGCACTCTACTAGCTCTCCAGTCATCCATAGACTTCCAGGAAAGCCAAGTAGACAAAACTTGAATTTCTAATATAAACAAAGAAGTAAACCAGCCTTTTAAACCTTTTTATATTAAAAAGGCACAAAACTTGCTACAGGGCTGATTTGGAATGAATAACCCCATGTACATATGAACTTAGGGAGTGGATAAGGGCTGTCTGGCTGCAGCTCAGTCCAGACCAAACTGAAATAATGGTGGTGGTTTGGGGAAGCAGTTGCAAGAATTGGAATTTAATAATGATGGTAATTGGAATGACTGCCATTTTTAATACAGGTGCATGACTTGTGTGGTTGACTTTGGGCTGCTCCACAATGTCTGTTTCAGTACATGTCACCAACAGAGTGCTTGTTTCCATCTGTACATTGCAAGAAGTGTGACCTTTGCTCTTTTCTCTCCCGTGCAGACCTTGCCACACTTACCCATGCTTTTGTCATTTTAAGATTAGACTGTTATGTGGTCTATGAGGGCATCCCTCAAGTCACTGTGACACTGGTGCTAGCATAAAAGGGTGTGGCATGCTTATCAAACAAAATTCCACCTGGGGAACACATTACACTATTGGTCTGGGATCTGTATTAGCAACCATTAGGTTTCCAGGTGCAATTCAAGATTCTGGTGTTAAACTATAAAGCTATAAAAAGTTTGAGATCTAGGCCAGGTCTGCACTACAAACTTTGGCTGATGCAAGTTACTTCTGTATACAGCTGCTGAAGTTTGTATATTGCTTGGGCATGTGCATACTTGGCTGTTTGTGTTGACTCTGTGCATATTCACCAAGAATGCTTGTATCGACATAAAGTAAGTATCCCAAGTGTGCCACACAGCACCGTCCAGCACAATGCCTTTTGGGACATTTTTGCAGTGTTTTGTAGGATAGTAATAACTCGCCCAGTGATCTCTGGGAGCTAGGGGTCAAAGTCCCAGGATGCAACTTTTTCCATCTCATTATGGCATCCAGACCCCATAATTTTCATGCCTTTTTAAAAAAAAAAATCCCACAAACCCGCATGGTCCTTTTCGGTTGCCATCTCTGACAAAAGCATGATGCGATGCTGGGGGTGCAGCACCCCCTGGCTTGAAGTGGTTTTGTTCAGTGGCTTTCAGCACCCCCATTATAAAAATTGTTCCAATGCCACTGAAAGCATGGAGCCTGCAGAGCTATGCACTATTCTTATGAATACTGCAAATACAGGATGCATGATTTTCCTGTATTTGCAGACTGTCAGGAAGTACCTCAACAACGGAGGACATAAGGATTTATTCAAGGACAGTTTGCTGAGGGACGTATTCAAGGTTTTTGGCATTCACAGAGTAACTGCAGACAGTGGAGCACCACTTCTGGGCTTGATAAACGAGCACTGAGTGGTGGGGTTGCATGGTAGTGCAGGTTTGGGATGATGAGCAGTAGGCTGCAGAACTTCTGGATGCTAAAGGCCACACTCCGAAATCTGTGTGGTAAGCTCGCCCCAACCCTCTAATGCATGGACAGCAGAATGTGAGCTGCACTGACAGAAGAGAAGCAAGTTGCAATCGTGTTCTGGAAGCTTGTAACCCCAGATTGCTACCAGTCAGTGAGAGATCATTTTGGAATTGGAAAATCCACAGAGGAGGGCCATTGTCATGCAAGTGTGTAGGGCCATTAACTGTCTCCTCCTATGCAGAACTGTGACTCTATGCAGTGTACAAGAAATAGTGGATGTGTTTGCCATAAAGGGGCTCCTGAAGTGTGATGGGGAAATATATGCCATACATATCCCTATTTGGCACCAGCCCCCCATGGTATAGAATACATCAACAGGAAAGGTCTAGTTTTCTATGGTTATGCAAGCACTGGTAGATCACTCAAGACACTTTTTGTTGATATCAATGTGGCTGGTCAGAGAAGGTGTATGATGCTCTCATCTTTAAGAACACCAGACTGTTCAGAAAGCTACAAGTAGGAGCATTCTTTCCCAACCCGTGGATTACTATTGGTGATGTGGAAATGCTAATAGTGATTCTGGTGGACCCAGCTTACCCCTTGCTCCCCTGGCTTTTGAAGCTGTACACTGGCCACCTTGACAGCACCAAAGAAAGATTCAGCTACTGGCTCAGCAGGTGCAGAATGACTGTTGAATGTGCTTGTAGTTTGAAGGGACACTGGCGGCAGGGCTGGCCCACAACATTTTGGCACCTGAGGCGGGGAGCTCAAATGACGTCCCCATGCCCCCTCGCTTGGGCCAAAACTTTGAAAGGTCTCAATTCTGCCTTTTTCTTGTTCTACTCCTCTCATGGTACTGCTCTGCTACCTACCCCAATAAAGGAGAACTAACAACTTAAAATGCCTTGTTAAAAAATTTTAAGTAACACTTACATTTGCTGTCAGGCGTTTGAAAGTTAACTTTTCTTGTCTACATAGTAAACACTGGCATTTTTATCTGTTTGAATAATCAAAGTGGTGCTTTCTGTGCCTTCTTGGTTGCAAAGATTTGAACTGCTTCCTGAAGGTCCACAGTCTGGGCCAGCTCATGCTATATTGAGATGGTTGCAAAGCCGACCAGCCTCTCCTGTGTCATTGTGGAGCGTAGATGTGTTTTTATTAACTTCAGCTTGGAGAAGCTGCGTTCTCCACTGGCAACTGTTACAGAAAGTGTTAGAAGTATGCACAGAGCAACAAAAGCATTTGGAAAGAGGGTGGTCATCTTATTTGTGCACATATATTCCAGAACAACCTTTGGAGTTGATCCTGCTGAAATGTATCTTGAAAGGGCTTTCAGTTCATCACCTAAATCACTCACATCAATATCGCGCATGTCATCATGTGTCAACACTGTCTCTAGTGCCCTGCATTGCTGGTATAGGTCTTCTTCAGGTATAGTGAGGAGTTTTGGAATATCATATAACATCCCAAATATACTGCTATGTTCCTTGAGCTGCATGAAACATTTTTCAACTGACTGTATTGCACAATCTAGCACCTGGTTAAAGAATTCAACTTTGAATTGTTGTTTGGGATCTCTTATGGGATTATCCCGTGTCTCGTAATCAAAATGTCTTCTTCTTTGGTGACTCTTGTATTCTTGAATGGGTGGGAAAATAGCTTCAGTGTGAAGTTCCTCTGCCAACTTCTGTGCACTCTTCAGAACGTTTTGAAATCCCTCATCTGACCGGTAAGCCTGTAGGTATGACTTTGCTTTGTCCAGTTGTTCAATTGTTCCCAATATATCACGGTCAACACCTTGGAGTCTCTTGCTTATAACATTTATTTCAAACAGTATGTCATGCCACAACACTAAGCCACACAGAAATTTGAAGTTATGTATGTTTCTGGTGATTCCATTTCCCTCTGCCACTGTTCTCCCACGAACAGTTCCTGTCATAGCATTATCCTCCATAATGGCAACTATGGCATCATCTGTCTTCCCAATTTGGTGTTTGATAGGCTTTATCGCCTCCACTCGACTTTCCCAATGTGTGGCACTCAGGGGTTTCAGTGTCAGAGAGGATGTTCCCAGATGTTGCTTCAAAATTTGCCACTGATGAGTTGATGCAGAGAAAAATACATAGATGCTTTGAATTACATTAAAAAAATTCTGCAGCCTCACTAGAACCTGATGCTGCATCACTGACCACCGAGTTCAATGAATGAGAACTTCATGGGACAAAAAAAGGTCGAGGGTTTAACTCTTGGATCCGTATCTGCACTCCTCTGTTCTTTCCTCTGCTGTTGGCACCATTATCGTAGCCCTGACCTTTCATGTCAGCTATCGCAATTCCCGTATCTTCCAGCTTTTTAAGAAGCACATTTGTCATACCAGATCCTGTAGTATCATCAATGTCAATAAATTCTAGAAAATGCTCTCTGACAGTCACCATCCCAGGGACATTTTCACTAGGTTCTGTTGTTGTTACAAAATGCACCATTAAAGTAATTTGTTCCATATGGCTGATGTCAGGTGTGCAGTCCAGAATAACAGAGTAATATCTTGCTGATTCCAGATCTGCCACAATCTTCTGTTTGACTTTTGTTGCCAGTAACTGTATGATCTCATTTTGAATTGTTTTTCCAAGGTAGTGGTGTGTGTACATTTCTTGGATGGTGACTCTTCTTAGATGCTCCTGGAGTACAGCATCAAACTCAGCTATCAGCTCCACAATTTTAAGGAAGTTTCCATTGTTTGCAGGGCCAGTGCTTCCACTAGGCGACCCTAGGCGGTCGCCTAGGGCGGCAGGATTTGGGGGGTGGGATTTTGCCACCCTCGGCGGAAATTCGGCAGCGGGGGGTCCTTCCGCTCCGGGTCTTCGGCGGAAATTCAGCGGCAGGTCCTTCACTCGCTCCAGGACCTGCCGCCGAAGTGCCCTGAAGACGCGGCGCGGAAGGACCCCCGCTGCCAAATGCTTAGAGGAAGAGCGCTGCCGCCTAGAGCAGCAAAAACCCTGGCACCACTCCTGATTGTTTGGCACATACAGCTGATCTGAAGTGCCATGCAGTGCTAGGTTTTGGGTAGCAAGCATTCTCACACTGGCAATGAGCCTTTTAAGAACATTTTGCCAGTAAAGGGGCACTGATGCAATCTTCTCTTGATGCTGATCATCTATGGTGGCCTTTAACCTTAGTCTCATGTCAAGCTCTTTCCACCTATGGAATGCTCTCTGGTGATTTGCTGCCTTCTCATGGCATGCCAGATTTCTAGCCATATTTTTCCAGGGCTTTGGAGCGGAGCCCAGAGCTGGAGTGCGGGCCAGTAAGTTTTTGCCCAGCGCTGGAGTGGAGCCGGAGCAGAGCAATTAAAAAATTTGATTGCTCCAAATCCCTGCTTTGTTCCTGTAGAACCCAATGTGGCTGGAACATTAGACTGGAAGAGTTTGCAACAAAAACAGTATGCAGCATTCTGGGTTTTTGAGTACATAAGCTATGGCCTCTCCACTTTGTCACCATTGGGGATTTTACACCAGTAATGTGTTGGATGGAAACTTCTATTTTCATTGTCTTTGGGGAATATGAAGTTTTTCACTTGCTGTGGCCCATGCAGTACAAAGAAGTCCCTCAGGCTACTGCTCAAGTGGGTCCACAGTCCTGGATCCTCTAGACTTAAGGAACTAAACTCAGCAGCAGCTGTTTCTTGCGCCTCCACCACACTCTTCTCTGATCTACACTTTTTTCCAGGAATGTGCATGGTTATATCCATTTGAGATGGAGATATGGATGCTGCATTAGCTGCAGGTCACTTGCACTCTGACTAACTGGAAGATCAAGCATCTCCTCACCACTCACATCCTTACTGGAGCTGAAAGGCTCACCGTGAACATTTGTGTCTATGTATCTCAGGAGAGCTCCTTCCTGCTTAGGGGGGGGGATAGCTCAGTGGTTTGAGCATTGAACTGCTAAACCCAGGGTTGTGAGTTCAATCCTTGAGGGGGCCACTTAGGGATCTGGGGCAAAATCAGTACTTGGTCCTGTTAGTGAAGGCAGGGGGCTGGACTCCTTTCAGGGTCCCGCCCAGTTCTAGGAGATAGGATATCTCCATTAATTTATTTATTAAAAGCTTCCTTTGCTTTTTCTTTTTCTGAATGCTGCCCCAGAGGGGTGTGTTCTTCTTTCACTCATGACTGAGGTTCGGTGCCAGCTATAGTGGCTCTCAACACTCAGTTGAAGGGGACAAATAAGCAGGCTGGTAGCAGGGCCTGAATGAGGGAAGATATCAGAGTCTTAAGGGCCTAACTGGCTCCTACTACTTCAGTTGACTACCTGTTCTCCTCAAGGTTCAGGGAAGCAGCAGGAAACGGGAAGCTCCCTGAAAAGTTGGTGTTAATCAGTCCAAGCTTCTGGGGGTGCTAGAGAGGTACATAAGAGGCTCCTCCTCCTCTCCCTGCAGCTCCTGCTGCTTTCTGTTATTCCCTCTCACCTTTTCTTCTGCCTGCCTATTATGTCTCTTGTGCCCTCCTTCCTCCAGCACAGTACTCCACCATCTCTGTGCATCTAGAGCAGAGAGAATACATATGCACCAGCAGGAGACACAATTTTCTACATTCTGGGTCCTAGTGACGCTCCCCCACAGTCTGGCACCTGAGGCGGCCGCCTCAGTTCGCTTCATGATAAGGCCAGCCCTGACTGGCAGTGTTTACTCACTAGCATGGGCGGTGGGTATAAAAGGCCAGGGGAGCTAAGCCTCCCCAAACAGGATGTGGTTCACCTCCCTTTGGAGGCGCACTGGCCCACTGCCTTTGGAGTGCTGCCACCAAAAGTGTGCCCGGGCTCCATCCTGAGACCCTGCTCCCTCTCATCCTCTTCCCCTGTGGCCCCACCTACACTACTCCTTTTCCTGCCCCTGCTCCGCCTTTTCCCATCTCCCCTTGGGTGGAGGGGGTGGGGAAGCACGGGCAGGGGGCCAAGCAGGAGCAGGGCCTGGGGTGGAGCAGGGGTGGATTGTAGGCGGGGTCTTGGTGGGAGGAGGCCAAGCAGGGGCAGGTATCGGGGTGGGGAGCAGAGTGGCGGGGCCATGGTTCGGGTACTGGTGCCCACCCCCTTCTAGGGAGCTTCCAGCGCTCATGCCCAGCCTCCCCAAATGCAGAAGTCACTTGCCACCCATGCTCAGTAGTCTGAACTCAGTGAGAAAATATCCCAGGCTGCCTATTGTCCTGCATAATATCTGTGAGGCCAGGGGAGGAAAGCTGCCATCAGGATTGAGGTTGGCGATGGAGTGGAGGTCTGAGTTTGAATAGCCAGATTCCAGGGTTATTACAAGAGCCCAACATAGATTATGCAGTTGAAGGAGGCTTTGAAAAGAGCAATTTCACAGTCAGTCACAGTAGTGTTCTTTCCTGGAGTATTTTCTGGGCCTGGAGTTTTGGGTGCTGCTAAGAACTGTGTAGTGCTTGCTGTACATTTATAAATGACTGAGTGTTTCCCTGAAGCTATGAATTCTGTGGTGCTTGGTGTGCTTTGACTAATGCTATGCATTCTGTAATATTTGTTATGAACTAATAAAGATTATTTGATTCTCCAAAAATAGCACTTTTGGTGAAAGAAGAGAGTGCAGAAAATTAATGTGCAAAAAACCCCATAGGCAATGTTATACAAACTTTTAACATAGCTTAATGGGGTGAAAATTTAAAATTATAAAGGAAGTCAACATTTGTCCCTCTGAGCAAACAAACGTAGTCCCGTGTGGCTTCACATATGCCAGTCATGGGTTTACAACTCCAGGTCAGTGTGTGTGTGAAGCTGTGGTTTTCCTTGTGTTAGGTTGGGTTCACTTTCATATATTTTGTGACTACAGGAATCCATGTTGGTTCCAAAATGGAATTTTGTACCCAAGTGAGTTATAGGTCCATTTTCCCGCTCTTTAAGCTTTCCTGGAGTTGTAAACAACTTCCAGTCAGAACTGGTTTTCCTAAGGGGTTTCCCAGAAGGGGCTTCCCGCCTTTTCTAAGGGGTTTCCCGGGCAAGTGTATAAAAGGCTGCACCGAACATGGCCTCAGGGCTGTCCATCTGAGTGGCAGCCAGGGACGGTCATGGGTCTTACCTGCAGACATCTATCCATCCTAGTGATAGAAGAGTTAGGGATTTTCCTCCAGCAGCTTCCTCGCCTGTAAAGAGAAGAGAGAGAAGGAGAAGAAACAACACTTACCTTTGTCATCATTCATCGCTGTTCTCCTGAGCATACCATCTGTTCTGCTTCCCGTGGTCCCGAAGGAACATCAAGGGACTCCTTGGAGCTCCTCTCCAAAGGCTTGCCATTAGCCAGAGGATCGAGGTCCCAAGCACCTGCCGTCGCTTTGATCTGTAAAGAAGGTTTTTATATCTGTTTTGTAGGGTTGAGTTTGGGGGTAATCACTGTATTGTGCTATTTTGCTGTTTATTCCCCTTCTTATTTGTCCCACTCTTTGTTATAAACCCTTCAATACACTTTATTTGATTTTACCTTTACTGATTGATTCCTCATTATTTAGGGTGGGAGTGGTCCTCTTTGCAGGAGAAGGGATCCTACCAGGTGACAGATGCTGGACAGGGAGGCCGAACCTAGGGAGACAGAAAGTATAAGGGTCTCTTATCTTATCACACACACACACTCCTTTGTCTTTCAGTCCTTTCCCCCTTTAACTCTTGCTGTCCCCAGGTGTGGCATTGTAGAGGTAATGATGGGCCCCATGATGCCATGTTGTATTTTGTGGGGTGTAGGGAGCAGCAACCATGGAGTTATCCAAGGAGTGCAAATGATTGGAGAGTCTGGGATTTTTGGACCCGTAGGTCAACCACAGTCTGCAGCATTTTGGTTTGAGGCCTGAGAATACCCCAAATTTCCTGCTCCTTGTCCTGCTGGGACTCCTGGCTTTTTTCCTGTCCTCTTTTTCTCAATACTGTCGATCACAGTATGATTCAGCACTGCCTTGCAGAATCTCGCAGAATATGTCCTCCCTAATCCTCTCCTTTCTCTTCCTCATCAGGGCCACACATCGTGCAGCCATGGAGGGTGCCCCACTCAAGGCCACTAGGCCAGAAGGTGCCAACTCTACCTCTGTTTCTTGTGCCTCTACCTCCTCCTTGTATAAGTAAAACAATGAAAAGTTGATACCTTTTGTCTTGTTAACTTGGCAATCGGCCAGGCGCCATCTTTAAATGTAAACATTGTAAGGAAAGTGCATGAAAGCACTTTCATGCGTTCCTTTTGTCTTCATCAGGCTCATCCAGACCTGGTTAGATTGTGGCGGAGTCTCAAACAAGTCCCTGCTCACACATGGCTGGAGTCCCCCACTGTGTCTCCCCTCCACCTTCTTTCTCACTGTTCATGGCAGGGATCTTTGTCTCAGGGTCTTCTGAGGTATCCATAGGCGGCAGGTTTGTATAATTTTTGGTGGTGCCCAAAATGGTGGTGCCCCCCTGCTCCCGCCCTGTAAGCCGACATAAAATGAAGCTACAACGCGTCGGCACCACAAGATTACAAGGGTCAATTAAAAGTGGAAAGTCAGAAGGAGCACTTGCCTGCTTCAATATACAGTATTATATTTTGTTGCACCTGTTGTGACAAAGTGGAAACGTTCTTAATGTTAACATTAAGAACATTCCCACTTCGTAACACCTGTATATGATTAGTTATATACTTTAAAGGGTGTAAAATAATCAAGTATTGTGCTAAACACAATGATACTCCAAACTGACCACCAAATTTAAGTTGCACGTTTTCCACCTCAGGTGAGGGCTCTGGGGTGGGGCTGGGGATAAGGGGTTCACAGTGCAGGAGGGTGCTCAGGGTTGGGGTGCTGGGGGCACAGGTTCTGGGGTGGGGCAGGGCTGGGGATAAGGAACTTGGGGTGCAGACAGGCTGCCCCAGGGCTAGGGCAAGAGAGGACTCCCCCTCCCCCACTGGCAGCAGCAAGCTCCAGGGGAGGGACCCCTCCTTTCCCCCCCCTCGCAGCACACTCATTCTGCACCACGGTCACTGCACATGCTCCTAGGGCCTCTCTCAGGTCCAGAAAGCCCCCTCGCCTCCCCTATGATGGGTACTGGGGACGGGGATTGCCATCATGGGTGGCCTCTCCTGCTGCTGCCCCTCACCATAGCCTCACTGGGGATGAGGGATGGGGCTGCCCCTTGCCCAGCATGGGGCAGGAGTGGGGACTGCAGGGTGGTGGCTGGGGGCATTGTATGGTGTCACAAAATGCATCCAAGCCCCAGCTGCTCAGGTCTAGGAAGCCCTCCTCCCCCATCTCCCCTGTGGTGGATGGGTGGGTGTTGGGGGGGGTGAGACTGCCATCACATGTGGCTTCCTTCCTCCCCTGCTGCAGCCTGCTGCCCCTAGGGTTACCATATTTAAAAATTAAAAAAAGAGGACACTCTACGGGGCCCTGGCCCCGCCCCCGCCCCAACTCCGCCCCTTCCCCAACTGGCTCCGCCCCTTCCCCGCCCCAACCCCGCCCCCTCCCCTGAGCGCCCGCATTCCCCCTCCTCCATCCCAGCCACGTAAAACAGCTGCCTGAGCGCTACCGACTTCGGGCAGCCCCCAGACCTCCGGACCCTGCACCCCCGGCCGGGCACTTCCCCTCCCAGGCTCTGGCAGCAGCTGCTGCGTGTTGCTCCCTGACTCCTCAGCTCTGTAAGAGCCGAGCTGCCCGAGTGCTGCTGGCTTTGGGCAGCCCCCATACCTCCGGACCCTGCGCCGAGGAGTCAGGGAGCACAGCAGCCACCGGAGCCCGCTCTAAGGTAAGCCAGGGATGCCGGAAGCTGGGAGTATTTTTCCCGGACATGTTCAGCTTTTTGGAAATTCCCCCTGGACGGGAGTTTGATTACCAAAAAGCCGGACATGTCCGGGAAAAACCGGACGTATGGTATCCCTAGCTGCCCCTCACCCTAGCCTCACTGGGGATGGGGCTGCCCCTTGCCCAGCATTGGGCAGGAGTGGGGGTTGGGGGGGGAGGGGGATCACAGGGTCAAACCTCACCGAAGCCCCAGCAGCTGCTCAGGTGAGCGAGGTCCACTCCAGATGTCCATCTCCTGACCGGAAGTCCCCTTGGCGTCTCCTCCAGGTGGGTGCCAGGGGACGGGAGAGAGGGCTCCCAAGCACGTGCGTGCCTCCTCCCTCCTCTTCTCTCCCCCTCGCCCTCCCCCTCCTGAGGTGCTCCAACAGTCTGCCGGCCGCTGCTCTCTATAGCCTTAGTCAGAAGCAGCGGCAGGCAGCCGGCAGCACAAGCAAGGGAGAGAGGCACCCGCTGGTTTTTTTTTTTTTTTCAGGCAGGGAAGCTCCGAGGCGGGGGCAGGGGAGAAACCCAGCTCCAAATATTGGTGGAGCACAGCCCCCAGCCTTGAATATTCCTGGTGCTCAGGCACCACGAGCCCATATAACCTGCTGCCCCTGGAGGTATCCACAGTGGTCTGCTGGGTGCTTGTGGGGTCTCCACCAACTCTGGCATGTAGTTCATGGTACAAGTGGCAGGTCTCTGGCACAGCACCAAGTCTATTGTGCTCACTTTCCTTGTGGCATCCATTGCCAAGTTCTTTTGCTTTAATGCAGCACTGCTGCTGATCCCTTTCTTGCCCTTTTTCCTGCATTCCTCATGCAATCTTCTTGTAGATGTTCACAATTCTATAGCTGGCCCATAGCTGTGCTTGCACAGTCTCTTCTCTCCGTAGGCCCAGAAGATCCAATACTTCCTGTCTACTCCAGGCAGGAGTCCATGTAATATCACCGCTCTGTTTGCATGGAGCCAGCATGGTCGGTTGGGTATTTGCACACAACAAAGGTGAGCTGCTAGGTGTGCTTACCAAGTTGCCAATCAGGAAAAGGTATTTCAAAAACATTCCCGGGGATTGAAAGAGTGGTTTCTTGTCTCCGTGACCCTTGAGCAGTGGAGTTTAAAATTGTGACCAGATTGGTCACTGTGGCAGGGAATGGGGCATTGTGGGACAGATGCTGGAGGATTGCTAGGGTAGACACAGGATTGCAGTGTCTCTATGTTTGCACTGCATCGACCTCAGTAGGTTGACTGTAGCTCTACCAATTGAGGGGGTGATTTTACTGAGTTACTAGCAGGGCATTGGCCAGAGACAAATTTGAGTGTAGACTTATGTCAACCTAACTTTGTAGTGTAGACCAGGCCTTAGTTAGCAAAGAGATTGGCATGGGGACAGAGGCATGCTACTGTAGATGAGTTCAGTGGAGAGACTCAAGTTAGAGCCTTTTTGAGGGAGCTGCCAGCAGCATGTTCTCCATGAGGGTCAAGTGACTTTGCAATCCATTCTTCCCTTGGGTCAGCAAGAGTCTGGATTTGTTTACTTCCCGGACAAGCTGTGGGCTGATCTGCATACAAATTTGTCCCAAAATAATGTAACTGGTTTTGATTTGTGCACACACTTGCCCCAAAATAACAAAAGGTGCAGATTTTGGAACAAGTATCCTATTTTGATTTTGTTTAAATCTGTTTATTCCAGAGTAAGGCCTGCTTTACACTTAAAAATTAGATTGACCTAGCTATGTCACTCAGGGTTCTGAAAAATTTTGCACCCTGAGCCCAGTAGTTAGGTCGACCTAACACCTTATGTACACATGGCTAAGCTGCCTCCTCTTGGAGAGGTGGATTAACTACATCAATGGAAAAACCCATTCCATTAATGTAGGATATGTGTACGCTGTGGCTATACAGCTGCAGTGCTGTAGCCATAGATTAGACACGGCCTAGTGTCCACAAACAGACACCCTGAAATAACAAAAAGTATTAATTTAAACCATTTTAGTCATTTTTGTTGAAGTTTGTGTATAGACTGGCGTAGGCTGTTACAGAAGAGGTGGACTGAGGATTGATGGGGTTTGGGGTTTATTTCTATTAGATTTGCTGGTAGGCATCTTATATATGTTTCAAGGTGGAATGAACAGTCCTTTTATTGTATTACAGGGAATATTTATTTGTTAATTAGTAGCAGTACCAAAGTCTGGGCATCTACTGAGGTTCTTTACAATCTAAAATGGTTCCTTGTTGTGGGTGACCTTTTAAATAGTGAGCAAAAGTACTAGAGTTTGGGTCTTATGCTTCTTCAGCTATCACCTGATGCAAGGATGTCTGCCTACCCAGGGGGTTCATTGGTGGGTTTTTAAGTGGCTGAGGAGCCCAATTCATGCCCTACAGATTTCCCCCCATTTGTGACAGGTGTAATCTTGGAGGAGACATAGTTGTTGGCTAGACTTTTGTGCCCTTTCTTTCCTCCTTTGTAGCTTCTCTGTCTTATGAGCATGTCTGTTCTCAAAGTGAGCTGTGTCTTGGTGTATGGTGTGGCGCCACTGTGTTCTGTTCCGCACAGAGTACTCCCAGTTTGTTCAGTTCATGCCTTCCTTTTTAAGGTGTACTTTCAATATGTCTTTGAAGCGCTTCCGCTGCCCTCCCTTCTTCCCTGACTTAACTGAGAGAAGAGTACTTGCTTCGAGAGGCGAGTGTCAGACATACATACACAGTGGCCAGCCCAGCAGAGTTGCATGATCTGCACTTCTATACTGCTGATGTTGGCTGCAGAGAGAACGCTGATGTTAGTGCATCAGTCTTCCCAGCTGATCCTGAGAATCCTCCTGAGGCAGCGCTGTTGGACCCACTCCAGCTGCTTGACATGTTGTCTGTAGGTTACCCAAGTCTCTCTCACCCATAGAGAAGGGTGGAGATGGCAACTGACTTCTAAACCAAGATCTTGGTGCCTGTTTGCAGATCCCTATCATTGAAGACTCATTTGAGTAGTCTTCCAAAGGATGTCCTGGCACAACAGATCCTGTATTCAATTTTTGTGTCAATGCTGGCTGTTTGGGAGAGGTGGCTGCCAAGGTATGGAAAATAGTCCACATTTTCCAGGGGTTCTCCACTGATGGTGATTTGTGGAGTATGAAGAATAGTTTGTGCAGGCGAGGGTTGGTAGAGTACCTTGGTTTTCCCGATGTTGAGAGAGACACCCAGGGCGTGATAGGCATCTGCAAAAAGATTTAGGGTACTTTGCAGGTCGGCCTCTGTGTTTGCGAGAATGTCACAGTCATCTGCATACTGAAGGTCAGTGATGGCAATACTTGTGATCTTAGATTTTGTTTGGAGACGTCAGAGATTGAGGAGTTCGCCATCCATATGATACTCAATCCCGATTCCATCGGGAAGGTGGTCATAGATAAGAATCAGGACTACAGCAAGGTAAATGGAGAAGAGTGTTGGAACAATGATACAGCCCTGCTTGACACCAGTGTGAATGACGAATGGTTCCATCTCTGAGCCATTGCATCTTGTAGCTGGCTTGGTCCTGAAGTGCTTTGATATTGCACCGCTTTCGCTTAGGGTATGTCTACACTACGGGATTAATCCGAATTTAGATAATTCGAATTTGGGAAACAGGTTGTATAAATTCGATTGTGCGCGGCCACACTAAGCACATTAATTCGGTTTTTAACCACATTAATTCGGTGGTGTGCGGCCACACTACCCCATTTATTTTAATCACATTAATTCGGTGGTGTGCGGCCACACTAACCCTAATTCGAATTAACAAAATCGATTTTGGCGCTACTCCGCTCGTCGAGGTGGAGTACAGAAATCGATTTAAAGCGCCCTTTAATTCGAACTAAATGGCTCTGTTGTGTGGACGGGTGAAGGGTTAATTCGAATTAACGCTGCTAAATCCGAATTAATCCCGTAGTGTAGACCAGGCCACAGTCTTTGTGTGTTTGCAGTGTGGTCGAGTGAGCTGCAGGTACATTATTGTTCTTCGAGTGTTTGCTCCTGTGTATTCCACAGTAGGTGTGCGTGCTCGACACGTGCACCGGTGCCGGAAGTTTTTCCCTTAGCAGTACCCGTACTGGGGGAGCACCGCAGCGACCCCTAGAGTGGTGCCTGTATATCACGCTATAAGGGGAGCCACAGGCTCCCCCCACCCTCAGTTCCTTCTTGCTGCCAGTGAAGATAGTCGGAACTTTGTGCTCCAGCTCTGCTGCAGCCCTTCTTCTCGACCTTAGTGGTACCGTTGGATCGTTATTCAGTTGTTAGAGTGGAAGCCCCAGGCTTCAAGTTGTGCGATTCTTGTCACCGTTCTATGCCCAGGAGCGACCCTCACGCTGAGTGTCTCCGCTGCCTGGGTGAGACTCACATTAGCGACCGTTGCAAGATCTGCAGGTCGTTCAAGCCGAGGACCAAGAAGGAGAGAAACTTAGACTTCGAGCTCTCCTGATGGAATCGGCGCTGGCCCCAACTCCGGTACGCAGATCGGACTCGGCGCCGGCCACCGCGTCTTTGGTACGTAGCGAGGCCCCTTCGACCAGTCGGCGCCGCCCTCCCTCCAGAAAGCAAGGGAAGGGCTCGGCCTCGCAACGCCGCCATGATAAGGATAAGGGGGAGGCTGGTCCTGCGCTGGGCAGCCCTCGGTCCCGCCCCGGGCTCAAGACCTCTGACTCGTGTGGAGCGGAGCAGCCCGGTACCGTCGGCCCAGGCATCCCCACCAGTACGGATGCCGTCGACGCCAGAGGCGGTGCAGGCTGCGAAGGACATTATGGCTAACAGAGGGAGTTTGCCTGGGATCTGTCAGAGAGGAGGTACGCTAAGTGCTGCATATGGGGGGCTGTTTTGGTGAGTATCTGAGTGTCTGTTGCAGGGGACGGTTTGTCAGTTTGACCGTGTGGTTGATTGTTTGTTTGAACAGTGTGAATTGGGAGTGCTTTGTTCCAGGTGGGCCTTGAGTGGGCCTGCCTGGTATAAAAAGGCAGTCAGCAGTGAACCAGCTGAGCGGCGAACAGCGGAGGCTAACAGAGGGAGTTTGCCTGGGACTTCTCCTCGGGAGAGCCCACTGAGGCTTACATCTCGCGGGCTTCTGTGAGTTGCTGCAACAGCTGAGGAAGCTCTTAGAAGGAAGAAATTATGGAAGGTGAGCGTTCAGTTGTTGTAACCTGCACAGGTTGTGCCATGTTTGTCTTTCTTCCACAGGACAGAGACGACTTTGTCTGTACAAAGTGCAAGCTGGTCTCCATAGTGGAAGAGAAGGTTCGAGGTCTGGAGAAACAAGTATCGACCCTGCGTTGCATACGAGAAAATGAAGATTTCCTGGACAGACGTCAGGATATGCTTCTACAGGCACAACGTTCTGAGGAATTGGAGCAGGTTGCGCAGAGGGGACTGAGGGACGGTGAAATTTGGCAGCATGTGACCTCCAGAAGAAGAAAGAGGAGCGTCCATGTACCAGCAATGGAGATACAGGTGAGCAACCGTTTTCATGTTCTCTCCAGAGGTACTAATGCGGAGAGTGGACTAGATGATACATCTGAGGGAAGGGAGCAGAAGGAGACTCCACCGATTGGAAGGCAAAAGATGCATTGTCCTAGGGATGGGGGTTCCACGACCACCGCTCCCAAGAGAAGGAGGAGGGTGGTGGTGGTCGGGGACTCCCTTCTCAGGGGGACTGAGTCATCTATCTGCTGCCCCGATCGATAAAACCGAGAGGTCTGCTGCTTGCCAGGAGCTAGGATTCACGATGTGACGGAGAGACTGCCGAGACTCATCAAGCCCTCGGATCGCTACCCCTTCCTGCTTCTCCACGTGGGAACCAATGATACTGCCAAGAATGACCTTGAGCAGATCATTGCAGACTACGTGGCTCTGGGAAGAAGGATAAAGGAGTTTGAGGCGCAAGAGGTGTTCTTGTCCATCCTCCCTGTGCAGGGAAAAGGCCCGGGTAGAGACCGTCGAATTGTGGAGGTCAATGAATGGCTACGTAGGTGGTGTCGGAGAGAAGGCTTTGGATTCTTCGACCGTGGGATGGTGTTCCAAGAAGGAGGAGTGCTAGGCAGAGACGGGCTCCACCTAACGAAGAGAGGGAAGAGCATCTTTGGAAGCAGGCTGGCTAACCTAGTGAGGAGGGCTTTAAACTAGGTTCACCGGGGGAAGGAGACCAAAGCCCTGAGGTAAGTGGGGAAATGGGATACTGGCAGGAAGCACGAGCAAGAGGGGAGGACTCCAGTCTCAGACTGAGAAAGCGGGACAATCAGCGAGTTATCTTAAGTGCATATACACAAATGCAAGAAGCCTGGGAAACAAGCAGGGAGAACTGGAAGTCCTGGCACAGTCAAGGAACTATGATGTCACTGGAATAACAGAGACTTGGTGGGATAACTCACATGACTGGAGTACTGTCATGGATGGATATAAACTGTTCAGGAAGGACAAGCAGGGCAGAAAAGGTGGGGGAGTTGCATTGTATGTAAGAGAGCAGTATGACTGCTCAGAGCTCCGGTATGAAACTGCAGAAAAACCTGAGAGTCTCTGGATTAAGTTTAGAAGTGTGAGCAACAAGGGTGATGTCATGGTGGGAGTCTGCTATAGACCACCAGACCAGGGTGATGAGGTGGACGAGGCTTTCTTCCGGCAACTAGCAGAAGTTACTAGATCGCAGGCCCTGGTTCTCATGGGAGACTTTAATCACCCTGATATCTGGTGAGAGAGCAATACAGCGGTGCACAGACAATCCAGGAAGTTTTTGGAAAGTGTAGGGGACAATTTCCTGGTGCAAGTGCTGGAGGAACCAACTAGGGGCAGAGCTCTTCTAGACCTGCTGCTCACAAACCGGGAAGAATTAATAGGGGAAGCAAAAATGGATGGGAACCTGGGAGGCAGTGACCATGAGATGGTCGAGTTCAGGATCCTGACACAAGGAAGAAAGGAGAACAGCAGAATACAGACCCTGGACTTCAGAAAAGCAGACTTTGACTCCCTCAGGGAACCGATGGGCAGGATCCCCTGGGAGAATAACATGAGGGGAAACGAGTCCAGGAGAGCTGGCTGTATTTTAAAGAATCCTTATTGAGGTTGCAGGAAAAAACCATCCCGATGTGTAGAAAGAATAGTAAATATGGCAGGCGACCAGCTTGGCTTAACGGTGAAATCCTTGCTGACCTTAAATGCAAAAAAGAAGCTTACAAGAAGTGGAAGATTGGACAAATGACCAGGGAGGAGTATAAAAATATTGCTCAGGCATGCAGGAGTGAAATCAGGAAGGCCAAATCACACTTGGAGTTGCAGCTAGCAAGAGATGTTAAGAGTAACAAGAAGGGTTTCTTCAGGTATGTTAGCAACAAGAAGAAAGTCAAGGAAAGTTTGGGCCCCTTACTGAATGAGGGAGGCAACCTAGTGACCGAGGATGTGGAAAAAGCTAATGTACTCAATGATTTTTTTGCTTCTGTCTTCACAAACAAGGTCAGCTCCCAGACTGCTGCACTGGGCAGCAGAGTATGGGGAGAAGGTGACCAGCCCTCTGTGGAGAAAGAAGTGGTTCGGGACTATTTAGAAAAACTGGACGAGCACAAGTCCATGGGGCCGGATGCACTGCATCCGAGGGTGCTAAAGGAGTTGGCGGATGTGATTGCAGAGCCATTGGCCATTATCTTTGAAAACTCATGGCGATCGGGGTGGTCCCGGATGACTGGAAAAAGGCTAATGTAGTGCCCATCTTTAAAATAGGGAAGAAGGAGGATCCGGGGAACTACAGGCCAGTCAGCCTCACCTCAGTCCCTGGAAAAATCATGGAGCAGGTCCTCAAGGAATCAATTCTGAAGCACTTAGAGGAGAGGAAAGTGATCAGGAACAGTCAGCATGGATTCACCAAGGGCAAGTCATGCCTGACTAACCTAATTGCCTTCTATGAGGAGATAACTGACTCTGTGGATGAGGGGAAAGCAGTGGATGTGTTATTCCTTGACTTTAGCAAAGCTTTTGATACGGTCTCCCACAGTATTCTTGCCACCAAGTTAAAGAGGTATGGGCTGGATGAATGGACTATAAGGTGGATAGAAAGCTGGCTAGATCGTCGGGCTCAATGGGTAGCGATCAACGGTTCCATGTCTAGTTGGCAGCCGGTTTCAAGTGGAGTGCTCCAGGGGTTGGTCCTGGGGCCGGTTTTGTTCAATATCTTCATTAATGATCTGGAGGATGGCGTGGACTGCACTCTCAGCAAGTTTGCAGATGACACTAAACTGGGAGGAGTGGTAGATACGCTGGAGGGTAGGGATAGGATACAGAGGGACCTAGACAAATTAGAGGATTGGGCCAAAAGAAACCTGATGAGGTTCAACAAGGACAAGTGCAGAGTCCTGCACTTAGGACGGAAGAATCCCATGCACTGTTACAGACTAGGGACCGAATGGCTAGGAAGCAGTTCTGCAGAAAAGGACCTAGGGGTTACAGTGGACGAGAAGCTGGATATGAGTCCACAGTGTGGCCTTGTTGCCAAGAAGGCTAACGGCATTTTGGGCTGTACATTGCCAGCAGATGGAGAGACGTGATCATTCCCCTCTATTCGACATTGGTGAGGCCTCATCTGGAGTACTGTGTCCAGTTTTGGGCCCCACACTACAAGAAGGATGTGGAAAAATTGGAAAGAGTCCAGCGGAGGGGAACAAAAATGATTAGGGGGCTGGAGCACATGACTTATGAGGAGAGGCTGAGGGAACTGGGATTGTTTAGTCTGCAGAAGAGAAGAATGAGGGGGGATTTGATAGCTGCTTTCAACTATCTGAAAGGGGGTTCCAAAGAGGATGGATCTAGACTGTTCTTAGTGGTACCTGATGACAGAAGAAGGAGTAATGGTCTCAAGTTGCAGTTGGGGAGGTTTAGGTTGGATATTAGGAAAAACTTTTTCACTAGGAGGGTGGTGAAGCACTGGAATGGGTTACCTAGGGAGGTGGTGGAATCTCCTTCCTTTAGAGGTTTGTAAGGTCAGGCTTGACAGAGCCCTGGCTGGGATGATTTAGTTGGGAATTGGTCCTGCTTTGAGCAGGGGGTTGGACTAGATGACCTCTTGAGGTCCCTTCCAACCCTGATATTCTATGATTCTATGATTCTATGTCCCTGCCTGTCCCAAGCTCGCAACCGGGTACAGGGCCCAGGTCTCGAGGCAAGCCTCCTTTGAGTGCCCACCAGACCTCTTCGGCCAGCCACAGTTCCCGCTCTGAAGATCGCTCCCTGCACCGCTCGGCGCGCAGTCGCCGCTCTTCGGGCAGCTCCCGGCCACCCTCGACAGCGGCCAGACCGTCCGAGCCGCCGTCGGGACGGGAGTCGCGGGGACCCTTCACGCCACCTGTCAGCGAGTGTAGGCACCAGGAACGCTCACCTGCAAGGCGTGGGTACCGGAGCCGCTCTCGATGGGACAGACGTCGTCGTTCCCATTCCAGCTCCCGCTCGAATAGACGTCCTGCCAGAGGTTCCCCGCGGGGCACCTCGGCGTCAGGGCACCGGGCTTTGCGTCACTGTCACAGGTACCGAAGCAGTTCATCGTGTGGGTACCAGTCCTCGACGTCGAGGTCCAGGTCCCGAGGGAGATGACGTCACAGGCATCGTTCCTACCGCTCCCAGGGTACCGAGCGTTCTTCGGTGACCTCGGCCTCGGCATCCGTCCTCAGCCCGCGCTGTTCCGCCGGGACACATACTGCCTTCGGGCACTCAGCCGGGCCAATGGCAGGGGGCCCCGTGGCAAGGACAGTGGTACCAGTGGGCACCCAGACGGGGGCCCGTTCGGTAACCGGAGCGTCCCAGGCTCCATCGGTGTCATCCGGCCGCCCACGGGACAAGTCGGCGGGTCACAAGTCGGCGGACCCACGCCCGGACTCTGATCTGGGGCTCGACGCCCCGGCAGCAACCGAGGCCCCCAGCTCCGTGCGGGCCCTCTCCCTGGCACCAGACGACACCATAACGGCGCCTCCGCAATCGGTCCCGCAGGAGGACTTCAAGGCACACCAAGACCTGCTAAAACGGGTGGCATCCAACCTCCAGCTGCAGGCCGAGGAGATGGAGGGTCCGTCTGACTCCCTCTTCAATGTCCTGTCTCCCTTGGCACCGGGCTGCGTGGCCCTGCCTCTGCACCAGGGTATTGCCAACATCTCAAACTCTCTGTGGCAAACTTCCGCCTCCTTGGCCCCAATCTCCAAGAAGGCTGAGAGGAAGTACTTTGTGCCGGCGAAGGACCACGAATACCTTTATTCCCACCTGGCACCCAACTCGCTCGTGGTGGAATCGGTAAACCACAGAGAGCGTCAGGGCCAGCCCGCGCCCACCCCCAAAAACAAAGATGCCAGGAGACTGGACTCCTTTGGCAGAAAATTTTATTCATCGGCTAGTTGCCAGCTTCGGGTAGCCAACCACCAGGCCTTACTGAGCAGGTACGACTTTAACCTGTGGGAGTCTCTGCCTAAGTTTGAGCCCCTCCTCCCGGACCGGGACAGGAAGGACTTCAAGGCTCTGGTGGAAGAGGGGGCGGCTGTGGCTAAAGCAGCCCTTCAAGCGGCGTCGGATGCTGCTGACACGGTGGCTCGCTCGATGGCTTTCGCAATCGCCATGGACAGGGTGTCACGGCTCCTGTTGTTGGGACTGTCGACGGAGGCCCAGTCCCTGATGCAGGACCTCCCGTTCGATGGCAAGGCGCTCTTTGCAGACCAAACGGACGTCAGGCTGCATGGGATGAAAGATTTCCGCACCACCTTGCAGACCCAGAAACCAGAAGCGTCGGTCTCCGCGGCAGTCCCGCTCTGTCCCTCAGCCTGGACCCTCTAAGGGCAAGAGGCAGGGAAAGAGGCGGTTTTGACTATTTGCAGGGGGGCACCAGGCCTGTTGCCAGGGAGACCCCCCAATTAATAAAGTTTGTGTTCTGCAACCGATTGTCTGCCTTCCTCAGGGCGTGGTCCCGCATAACTTCGGACCAGTGGGTCCTCAGTACCATTTCCAAGGGCTACGTGTTGCAGTTCACCTCACCCCTGCCAAATCACCCCCCTCCATGATAGCCCCGGAGGGTCCGGCTGCTTCACCTGGGGGCAGTGGAAAGGGTACCGGTAGAGTTCCAGGGCAAAGGGTTCTACTCCCGATACTTCCTGATTCCGAAGGCGAAAGGAGGTCTCAGGCCCATTCTGGACCTGCGCGACCTGAACAGGTTCCTAACCCGTTCCAAGTTCCGCATGGTGTCCCTGGCTTCTATTATCCCCTCCCTGGACCCGGGGGACTGGTACGTGGCCCTGGACCTTCAGGACATGTATTTTCACATCCATATCTTCAAGGGGCACAGGCGCTTCCTCCGATTCATGGTTGGGATGGACCACTACCAGTTTGCAGTCCTCCCCTTTGGCCTATCCACGGCTCCCAGAGTTTTCACGAAATGTATGTCCGTGGTGGCGGCCTACCTCAGGTGGGAGGGGTACAAATCTTCCCTTACCTGGACGATTGGCTCCTCAAGGAAGAGTCTTGTTTCGAAGTGGAGTCCCACGTGGAGCTGCTCCTGTCAACATGCACTGATTTAGGCCTTGTCGTGAATGAGACCAAATCAACATTTGTGCCCGTTCAGCGCATAGAGTTCATTGGGGCCCTTCTGGACTCCTCGAGGGCCACAGCCTCTCTCCCCTGGACAGGTTCGAGACCCTAAGGGATCTCATCGCCTTGGTCATGGCCTTCCTGGTGACCACGGCAAGGGCACTTACGTGGTCTGCCATGCCAGACTCCGTATGAGGCCCCTCCAGATACGGCTGGCCTCCCAATTCTCCCAAGCTCGGGATGGTGTGGACAAAGTGCTCACGGTTCCGTCCCTGGTACTGGGTTCCCTTCTATGGTGCCCGAGCAATATGCTGCAAGGGGTTCCCCTCAGGGAGGCCAACCCGTCCATAGACCTGATGTCCGATGCTTCGGACTTCAGCTGGGGAGCCCACATGGGAAACGTGCAAACCCAGAGAACGTGGTCGACCCCGGACTTGCCCCTGCACATAAATGTCAAGGAACTCAGGGCGATACAATTGGTGTGTGTGGCTTTCCTCGTGCACCTCCGTGGCAGGGTGGTCAGGGTCCTCACGGACAACACCGCTGCCATGTACTATATCAACAGGCAAGGCGGGACCCGCTCCCTAGCCCAAGCCCTGACCCTATGGGAGTTCTGTATAGCCCATGATATCTCCCTGAGGGCGGCTCACCTCCCGCGGGTCCGCAATACGCAGGCGGACCGCCTCAGTAGGGTCTTCTCCCCCGCAGTATGAGTGGTCACACCACTTGGAGGTCGCTCACTGGCTCTTCCAAGAGTGGGGAGCTCCCCAGATCGACCTGTTTGCAACCCGCCAGAACCGGCATTGCCCCCGGTTCTGCTCCAGGGGAGGGGTGGGGGAAGGTGCGATCTCCGACGCGTTCCTCCTGAGCTGGTCGGGCCAGCTCCTCTACGCTTTTCCCCTATTCCCCCTCATCGCCACGGTCCTTCAGAAGGTGAAAGCGGACAAGGCGAGACTCATTCTCATAGCCCCGGCGTGGGCCTGCCAGCACTGGTATGGGCCCCTCCTATGCCTCTTGGCGGCCCCCCCCGAGGGCGCTGCCGCTCCGTCCGGACCTCCTCTCCCAGGACGGGGGGTGCCTCCTCCATCCCAATCTGGCCGCGCTCCACCTGACCGTGGCTGAATGAGGAGGAGAACAGGTGTTCGGAGCAGGTAAGGCAAGTCCTCCTGGAAAGCAGGAAGCCGTCCACGCATCGGATGTACATGGCGAAGTGGTCCACATTCTCCAGGTGAGCGAGTGAGCGGGGAGTCTCCCCCTCTGCCGCACCTCTCCAGTTTGTCCTGGACTACCTTTTTTCCCTTAGGGCCCAGGGTCTGGCACCTGCCTCAGTTAGGGTGCACCTCGCGGCCATATCGGCCTTTCACCCGCCGGTGCAGGGGCACTCGGTCTTCTTCCACTTGATGACCTTCCGTTTCCTGAAGGGCCTTGACCTTCCCATACGCTAGGCCCCCCATGCTGCAATGGGACCTCAACCTGGTCTTGTCCCGTCTCAAGGGGCCCCCCTTCGAACCCCTGGCCAAGTGTTCCTGGTCGCACCTCTCGTGGAAGGTGGCCTTCCTCGTGGCGATCACATCAGCCTGACGTGTCTCGGAACTCAGGGCCTTACCCTCAGAACCCCCCTATACGGTTTTCCATAGGGATAAAGTCCAGCTCCACCCACACTTGGTGTTCCTCCCGAAGGTGGTCTCCGCCTTCCATATGGAGCAGAGCATCTTTCTCCCCATGCTCTGTCCTAAGCCCCACTCCTCTAACGAGGAACGCCGCCTCCACATGCTCGATGTGTGTAGGGCGTTGGCTTTTTATCTGAATCGGACTAAGCCGTTCCGGAAATCCTCTGAACTCTTTATTGCCTCGGCCGAGCAGGCAAAGGGGCAGCCTTTCTCCACCCAGCGGCTTTCCCGCTGGATCACCTCGTGCATACACACGTGCTATGATCTGGCAGGAATTTCCCCGCCACCGATCATCAGGGCACACTCCACGAGGGCTCAGGCCTCATCAGCTGCCTACGTTGCCCATGTCTCCATCCAGGACATTTGTAGGGCGGCCACATGGGCCTCAGTTCACACATTTACTTCGCATTACGCGATCGTCTCCCAGTCTAGGGATGACGCCGGGTTCGGCAGGGCGGTACTTCGTCCCAAACCATCGTGAACTCCTACCCACCTCCAACAGATATTGCTTGGAATCACCTACTGTGGAATACACAGGAGCAATCACTCGAAGAAGAAAGGACAGTTACCTGTTCCATAACTGGCATTCTTTGAGATGTGTTGCTCCTGTCTATTCCATACCCTGCCCTCCTTCTCCTCTGTCGGAGTTGTCTGGCAAGAAGGAATCGAGGGTGGGGGAAGCCCGTGGCTCCCCTTATAGCGCGATATACAAGCGCTACTCTAGGGGTCACTGCGGTGCTCCCCCAGTACGGGTACTGCTAAGGGAAAAACTTCTGGCACCCAGTGCACGTGGTGAGCACTCACACCTACTGTGGAATAGACGGGAGCAACACGTCTCGAAGAACGCCAGTTACGGAACAGGTAACTGTCCTATTTTACTAATCGCGGACATCGGCATAATCTCAAGCTCTGACTATAACATAGTCAAGGAGGTGCCAGTGTTTGGACCGAGGATGTTTCCAGGTGGTCTTAAATTTGTTACTCTGCCTAAAGATGGTATTTGTGATGAGCTCCATACACTTTCTGAGGAGGAGAATACCATTGGGGTTTACATTTCTCACCCCTTCTTTGCCTATTGTGCCATTCCAGAGTTGGGAGTCCTGTCTGATTCTGGCATTCAGGATGAGTTTGTCTGCCTTAGGTGTGGTGGTATGGACTGCATCAAAGGCACTATAAAATTGTTTCTTGTTGTTTTCCTCATCAAGTGTTGGGGCGTATGCACTGATGACTGTGGCTTATTGGTTGTTGCTGAGCTTGAGCCGAACAGTCATGAGACACTCGCTGATCCCCCTGGAAGCTCCAAAAGCTGACTGGCTATATTATTTTTGATGGCAAAGCCAATCCTGTGAATGGGTCTCTCTTTAGGTGACTCTCCTTTCCAAAAGATGGTTTAGCCACCTCTGTCCTCTTTTAATTGGCGCTCATCAGCCCTGTGGGTCTCACTAAGAGCTGCACTGTCAATGCTGAGTCTTGCCAGTTCTCTGGCAATTATGGCAGTTCTTTCTGGGCATTCACTGTGCTGAGAGTCCATAAGGGTGTGGACATTCCAGGTGGTGAAATTCATTGTCTTATATCTCTTGTTTTGGCTGCGGAGTTGAGTGATCCCACTGGATGCGTCCATCCAGTCGGAAGAGTATGAGACAGCCTATGTTTGGGTGTGCAGAGGGGATCCTAAAAAGGCCTGCTCAGTCTCAGTCTCTGCTGCCAAAATGCACTTCTGTCTCTTCCAAGCACAAAACGACCGTCACATGGCTGCCGCCTATGTGCAGATTTATGATTAAAGACTCCCAGAGATCACGGCTCTTGTCTTCACTGCCACTTGTCCGTCACTGCAGAGATTATGTGGGTATGAACCCTTTAGCAGAGTCCTGCGTGTGAAATCTTTTAATGTGGGGAAACCGGTGTGCAGGTGGTGATCACATGAGACTTGGCAGGAGGAAAACCCTGACCCAGTGGCAAGGAGATCCAAGACAACCGGGGACCTCCCTCTTGCTGCAGCCCTCATTCACCTTCACAGACGCAGAGTACTAAAAGGTCTTCTATATGCACCTGATCCAAGTTTGGGGTCTTAAGTTTGGACCGGGGTTAGTCAGGAGCCTCGCCTCAGACCTGCTCGCCAAAGGGGACCCTACCAGGAGTATGAAAGCTCCGGTAGATGTAGCTCTGAGGGTCTTTAGCTCACGCAACCCTCTCTACCATGACAAGGTTATAGTCCATCAGAGAGGTTTGGGTCTTACGAACAAACCACCGAATCCTCCAGCCCCCTTCGATAAGCCCCTAGAGTTACTGATCTCTTTCCCCTGCCTCCGCACCAATAAAGTGGAGAGAAGCAGGTCAGCAAGTGTTGGGGTGTCTCAGGGGCTGGTGTAAGATTCTGTTGGGGTCTGTGCTGGTGGGGGTCCTTGCGGGACTTAGTTCATGGGGACAGTGGGCTCGGGGCCCTAGAGTGGATAGTGGTGGCTGTTGGGGGCAGCAGGATTGTGATTGTCAGGGGCAGTGGTTGCACTGTGTCCATGGATGCTGGAACAATTTGTATGGGGTGTGTGTATGTGTGCTGAGAGCCATTGAACCAAATTGTGAACCCTATGTGATGGAAACTACTCCAAGACAGGGGTGCTACTGCATGCCTAGTTCTAGCACCTCTGAAAGGGGGGTGGATTCTGTCCCTGGACTCTGAAAGGGGGGGGAGGGGCTGAGGTCAGTGGTGGGAGGGTGTTATAGTGTGTGGGAGAGCGGGAGGCGGACTCAGGGCAGGTATTTATAGCCCGCCCCTCCGTCCTTTCAGCACCAGCGCGTGGGCTCTCGGCCACCGTAGCCCCTGCGAGTGGAGCCCGTGGCACGCGCTGCTGAAAGGAAGAGAAAGGCAAGAGAGTCGGGTTACAAGATGGCGGCCGCACTGTAGTAGTTGCTGAGGCGGCGGCGCGGAGTGAGGGGGCCGGCTGGGGGCTCAACTTTCCCCTCTCGCCTTCAGGGAGCCATGAAAAGCGGCGTGTTAAAGACCCCGCGCTGCCCGTGAGCGACTTCACGACCCCGCGGAGGCGGCGAACCGGCGCGGAGGCCCTGGTCGGGCTGCACCATGTCGGACACCCGGCGGCGGGTGAAGGTCTATACCCTCAATGAGGACCGGCAATGGGACGACAGAGGCACCGGGCACGTTTCCTCCACCTACGTGGAGCGGCTCAAGGGGATGTCGCTGCTGGTGCGGGCCGAGTCGGACGGTGAGAGCGGAGCCAGGAGCTGCGGGCAGGCCTAGGCCCTGCCTGCCGGGAAGGTGGCCTGCGGCTTGGCCCCCGTGGTGCCCTTCCTACCCCGGCCGGTTGCTACCTGGCTCACACGTTCACAGGGTTGGGCCTGGCTGCTGGGACAACGGGACTGGGGAAGGGGAGAAAATGTGACAACGCCCCCGCCCAGCGACCCGCAAACACTGACCCCACCACAGCCTCCTAGTCTGGCCTTGTTTTGCCCCAGCAAAGCCCCAGGCACTGACACTCCATTCCTCCGTGGGTCGGGCTTATGAGAGGGAGTCTCCCCCGTTCCCTGAGAGGCAGCGTCTCTAGGGGGGCTTCTTCCTCCAAACTTTCCTTCTCCACCCAGTGAGGCCGAGTGTGGTCTGCACTGAAGTGACTCCAAACGCTTCCTTAACGTTACCGCCAGTGACTGAGTCTGCCAGCCCTTACCTAGCAGTGAGTGACGATGAAGTCTATTTAAGCGACACCCCTTATTCAAAATTTCTTTTATAAGCATTCCCAGATTAATCAATATTCTTTTTTTTTTTTTTTCTGAATGTGGTTTTCCTTTTTCTTGTATGTGCAGGGAATTTCTTTTTGTAAATTCTCTGTTTTGGAAAGGTGAAAATGTTGCTGGTGTGTGGCTTTTTGTTTGTTTTGCTTGTTTTTTTTTTTTAATTGTGTGTTTAAGTTCACCTAGAAAAACATTTTTGTTTTAAGAAGAAAAAAATCATAGTGACAACCTTGTCAGCTGACAGGTGCTAATGTGCTAAATAAACCTTCTGAGGTCTGGTATAGATTACTCCAGACTTGTTGCCAGGATACATATGTTACTTACACAAAATAAAGTCTTTGGGTTTATAGAGTCTAGATTTTTCATTTCTGAAGGGCACCTCAAGGAGATGAGAGCAAAAAATGCACATTCTTGTGTGGGCAAGTAAATTTTTATCATAAACTGCTTTGTTATAATTTAGTACTAGTTAGCATTGATTTATAAAATGTTCTCCGCAATTGTCAGATTACTGCACAGGACAGCAGAAAAATAGCAATACACAGAACATTGACTCTAAAGTAAATTAAATTGTGTTTTAAATGTAAATAATATTTTATTTTGGCTTTGTCTGTTACCTGGCTTATTCAGAAGGTGTAGGGATTTCCATTAAAATGCAAAATATTCTCTTGGACTGGCTAGAAGATTTGGATTCATTAAATATAATATATTTATTGGCATGGAGATTTTTGTTTTATTAAACTTCCTAAATATAACTCCTTATCACCTTTTCAGGTTCTCTATTGTTGGAATCAAAGATAAATCCAAACACTGCATATCAAAAACAGCAGGCAAGTATCTGCTTTTTTTGTCCTTATCATTTCGCACTGAATCTGTCACAAAAATTAATGCTAATTTACAGAAAAGGGCAAAAGGTTTACTGTACAGATTTGCTGCTGATGTTTGTTTTCTGTGCAGGTTGAAAAATTGTTTGCAAACTTTGAAAAATTGTACTTTTATTAGTACTATAATTTAAGGTGTTTGGTGAAAAGGGCTGTTGATTGTTAGGCATTTTAGGGAATATCTTGAACTCACGAAAGGAAGAATACTTCAATTACATGTATACTCCATATTTATTCCTTTTTATTTCTGCTATTAACCCATTAACATACTGGTTATTTCTTTAGTTCTTTCTCTGAAAATGATATCAAGGAATTCGCCTGTACAATGTGGCTTTTATTATTATTGTTCAGGCGCACCTGCTAGCCTAACCTAACTAAGCTGACTAGCCAGGGTTAAATACACTTGCACACAACCATCTTTTGAGGGCATGCTTTCTGTAAATCAAAAGAATAAAACAGTTTAGCACTGTATTTAACATATTGTCGACCTTCTAGTCATCCATTTTAAAAGTCATGTACTATGTTTCTCTTGCTTTGTCTTTTCCTATCTGTTATAGAAAAACAATGTTGTCTTTTCTTTTTCCATCCATCCCCTCTTTCTCATATCCATTACCATAGTTTCTGAGCACTTCCCGCCAGTAAAAAACAGTAATACTTTTCCACCCTTGCCACGAAGCGGCAAGTTGAGGTTTTGTAATTAATAAAAAATTATGAGACTATGGGGTACTGTTGCAAGAGAACTTTAGTAAACAGGTTTGCATTTAGTTCTGAATGCAGCAAGATTATTGATCAACATTATTTGATCTGGCAATGAGGTCCATAGTCTTGGCGCCAGTTCCCGTGAAGGTTCTTCATCTCCCATCTTCACAAGTTTCTATCTACTGGATGGTGGTTTAATTGCTTCAGTAGAGTATAGCTATCGTGGGGAGGTCATGATTGCAGGGAAGAGGGATGGTTTCTAAGATAGTTGAGGCCATTTTTGAAAATCAAGATAGCTTTGGACTGGACTCTGTGTTCAGTAGAGTTAGTGCACAGAGAATTAATACTGAATGCAATATATCGAATGCAGATTGTGTTGCTGAACAGGTGTGTTGGTTTGTTCTGAATTCTCTCTTTAAGATTTCATATTGCTGCCTATCACTCTAGCGTCTGAGAACCTTCCATATAAAATCAATAGGACTTCAGGTGGCAGGGGTCAGGCTTGGGCAAGTCTACACACCAGCTGACTTTGGGGCCCCAACCCACAGTTTGAGAACTGCTGGAATATACTGATGCACAATTTTTTGCTTTTTGTACAGTAAAAATATTTGCAAACTCTTAATCTGTTAAATACACAAATAAAATATTTAACCTTTTGCCTCTCTTCTAAGGGTATGTATGTACTGCAAATTAAGGTATAATTGTAGCACAGGTAGGCATACCTATGCTAGCTTGGGTAACAATAGTAGTGAATGTGTGGCAGCATGGGCTTCAGTGTGGCTAGCCACTCCAGCACAAGCCTGATATGGACCCTGAGTATGTACTCAAGTTGCAACCCCATGCCAGGGTCCATGTCTTCATTGCAATTATTACCTGAACTAGCTAGGTTAAATTTAGCAGTGGTATCCCTACCCACAGTATAGTTACACCTGCATTTGTGGTGTGGATGTACCTAAGTTTGTATTGACACACATGCTGCAGAAAAAATTATCTTCAAATTACAGTACGCAAAAACAAATTGTAGACTTGAGTTGAAAAGGTGCAGTACTAGTTTTGCTGAAAATAACACATGTAAACATGATTTTAAAATAAAATTTAAACGCTTCCAGGTAAAATTTTAGAGGAATTATTGCATTTAATATATTTAAGGATATTTTCTCTTTACAAAAAATTATATCATGTGAAAAGTGCAGCTTGACGACAGAATCTGAAACAGCATAGGCATCAGCAATGTAGAGTTCTCTACACTGCTGCAGGAGCGTGTTTAAGCATGATTTGGGGTATGTCGTCCATATAGAGTTAAATTGAGTAAACTGCACTCAAGTTACTCCTCTCAAGTTAGCCCTAGTGAGAGTGACCACATTGTGAAATAACACTTGAGTTGTTGTGTTTGTACTGGTACAGTATTCGTGTGTGGCACTTAAGCTTCTGGGGGCACATCCTATTGTTCTTAGTGCTGCAGTATGCTGAGTCACTCTATAAATTCTTTTTCAGTGTATTGTAGGAGAACTTGTCTGTTATTTCTGGGCATATGGCAGAAGCGGTGTTAGTCTGGCAACACTAAGGGCTGGTCTACACGGTGGGGGGGGAATCGATCTAAGATACGTCGACTTCAGCTCCGCTATTCTCATAGCTGAAGTTGTGTATCTTAGATCGATTTACCTCTCGTCCTCAGGCACGGGATCGACGGCTGCGGCTCCCCCGTCGACTCCGCTTGCGCCTCTCGCTCTGGTGGAGTTCCGGAGTCAACGGGGAGCGTGTCTGGGGATCGATTTATCACGTATAGATGAGACGCGATAAATCGATCCCGATAGATCGATTACTACCCGCTGATCCGACGGGTAGTGAAGACGTACCCTAAATTAAAATTGGTTTATGCCAGAGGTTGGGCATGGGACTCTCATTTTGGAAGGAGGCTGATGTAGGGTATGAGATGCAGTGGTGGGCATTTTTGTACTGACTTGTTCCCATGAGAAAGCAGCAGTGTGTTTTTTGTTTTTTTCCCCCTAAGAAGAGCACACAGGCTGCATACGGAGATGGAGGAGAGATAGCTGAGGGATTGTGGAAAGTATTGGAAGACTAGCTGCATTTGAGTGGCGCTAGCCTGTATCCACACTTCAAAGTGGCCATGTTAGCAACTGACAATTTGTGTTCATTTGGGTTTTAACCTATACTCCCTGTTGTACCCACCAACTCAAGTTAATGGCAGCACTATACTTGAGTGAAGGATTTTTTGTGTGTGGATCGGGGTCAAATTAGGGGCAACACTCAAGCTTCAGCAGGAATTAAGTTTGCATTGAAGGCCAGCCCTCTCTTAAGATGAGAAAGTAATTAAGTTTCTGTGCCTCTTCAGTCTTTGGCAACTATGCTATGGCCTTAATTAAAAGTTAGGTCGACATAGCTGGCTCTCAGGGGTGAGAAAAATTCACACCCTTGAAAGCCATAGCTATGCCAACCTAACCTCTGATATAGATGCAGCTAGGAAGAATTCTTCTGTGAACCTAGTGACTGCCTCTTAGGGAGGTGGATTACATACAGCAACAGGAAAAAAAAATCTACATAGCAGCAGTACCATAGCTATGCCACTGTAGCACTCAGTGTGTAGACATGGCCTAAGAATGGTAGTTGTGTGCTCTCTTTATTTTATGAGGAATCTGTCTGTCAGGGACTAAATAGGTGGCCTTCAACATAATGAACACCTGTTAAATGGTGATGGGCTTGATCATTTTTCTATTCTTCTATGCACAGAGGAAAGCTAGATCAGGTGCTTCTGAGATAAGAAGGCAGGGAGGAGCTGTGCTAGCTCTATGGCATTCTTTCCCTTTCTCCTTTTCATTCCCATGGAAGACACCCAGTGCATCTCTGGAGAATGTCAAAACTTGGCAGCCCTTTGCTGCCCCCCCCCCCTTTTTTTTAACCATGAGTTAATTGCTAAATCATTTGTCCTGGGAGTTTACAAAATTCAGGCTACAAGTGATCCGTAGGATGAAGAAAAACACTTAGAGCCTCGGTCAGATGTGTGTGGGGTGTCCACACTAGCCTTTAGAAATGTGTGAAGTACCTAAAGTTAACTGGCAATGTCTATCTTGTCTACACAATAAAATTATACTGGTATAAGCTAAGGAAAGGTGTAAATTTAAACTGAGGGTATGTCTACACTGGCAAGTTTCTGCACCACAAGTTATACCACTTTTATTAAAACGCTGGAACTAAACCGCTGTCCATGCTGTGCTCCTTGTGATGCTGGAGCACATGCACTGCTGTCTTTGCCGATTGTGGTAGCTATCCCACTGTGCAACTGGCCGCAGGGTGCTTTGGGAAGGGTTTGCAATACCTCATGGGGCAGGCACAGTGTCTCATGATGCAGGTTTCCCAATCCCATTGTTCCATGGGCATCCTACTACATTGCCAGCTGCTTTTCAACTGAAGTGTGGGAGGGGGAAGAGTGTGTGTATGAACTGGGGGGACAGTGTGTTTTGGGGGACAGAGAGTCAGCATGCTGTCTTGTAAGTTCAGACAGCGGCAGGAAGCAACCAGTCCTGAGGCGTGGGAGGGTTACCTACACATGCCTCTTGTGTTCAACAGCAGGAGCATTCCACATTAATGGTTTGCTTTGTGTCCCGGAGCAGATCGGCACAGGACACAAGGGCTGTCAGAAACAGTGCTTTGAAAGGGGAGGGGCGCATGTCTCCAGGGCAGCGGACTTTAAAACAATGAGCAGAGCAGTCACTTGAGGCATTATGGGACAGCTCAGGAGGCCAGTTACAGTGCAGAAAGCAGTCATGTGTCTACATTGGCAGTAGTGCGCTGGAGCCTCTGCGCAAATAGCTTTACAACTCTCATTGAGGTGGTGGTTGGTTGTTTTTTTTTTTTTTTTTTGCAGTGCTGCAACTGAGGATTTTCTTCACACAAAGTGGCTTGGCAGTGTGTACACTTCTTCAGTTTGAGTGCAAAAAGCTGCTTTACTGCGCAGAAACTTGCCAGTGTAGATAAGCCCTTATATAGTTATACTAGTATAACTCCGTGTGTGGACTCTCTGGAGCAAAAGTGGCTTTTTTTGGGTTTAGCTAATGTCACTTTGGAAGTGGTTTAAACCAAACGGAAAAAGCTTTCAGAATAAGTGTGTCCATGCAGTGAGTTATACCATTATAACTATACTGGTTTAACTATTGGTTTGAATTATACCAGTTTAACTGGTAAACTTCCCCCAAAAGAGAAGCCCTAATTCAAGGCAATAAGGTCTAGTGATGTCAAATACACTGTAGGCAAACATCTACTTTAGCCCTGTGAGAATAGTGTACTGATGATGATGATGATGATTGATGATGATGACCCACTCAGCCGTGTCTTGTGGTGATGGCTCCACTTTATACTGGAACACCTCACAAATAGGGTTTTGGAAAGTGCTTGATGACCAGAGGAGGGGGAGCTGCCATTGCTTCACAGGGATCCGTGCTGCCATGGGATGGAGGCCAGGTCTGGTCTGGTCTAAGAGTTGTGGCTGGTACTCTGTCTCTCCTGGGACATCTATTTGTGGGCCAAACAATCAACCTGTTTTACTGAGAGAGACAGCATGTTGGTTTGCCCCAAGTAATTACAAGGGAGAAATGCTATAAGATGCCTCAACTTCCTGGTATGGATTTTCCCCATGTTGAGTTTTGGTCACTATTAATTCAGAGATGAGACTTTATATGGTATTACCAACCTCTTGATCTAGTCAGTTCCCTAAATTTTAGTATGTAGTTACACTGCAAAATTACTTAATTTCTTTGCATAAGTTTCTCTGTTTGCCTACCATTAGAAGGCCTGTTTCTTTTTCCTGGTCTTCAAAGTTGCAATTTCTTAATAAATAATTTAATGATGTGGAGATATATATTATCACCACAGCGCACCCCCCACCCCCAGCAAAACTAGGCATTGCCTCCTTATAAAGTAGCTAGCATTTTTGTAAATGGATGTCAGTGGAGTTGAGCTTGATCCCAGCTAGGGCTGGATGTGGCCCTCTTCAAAATTTTGTCTTCATCATAACAAGAAACCTTTGCAAGGATTATTTTTCCTTGAATCTGTCCAGTAAATTCAAAGGATCCCTCTGCTCCTTGGAGTTCACTGTTTGCTAACATGAGTGGCAAGGATGAGTAATTATGATGGAAAAAAATCAAGTGGTACTCTTTGAAGCTTATCTGTATGAATACTTAGCAACAAGCTGGGGTGTAAATTTACCTTGAACTGCCTCATACTATCAAGTTTCTAGTGCACTTTAACCTGCCAGCACACTAGGGAACTTGTAGAGTGCAGTAGCAGGATCCACATGGGCACTTAGGGCTTGGCACAGCTGGCTAGTGTGAGGTAGATTTACACTGCAGACTGCCATGAATTTGATGTTTGTATAGACAAGTCCTGAATAAAAATAACAAGTCTAGTATCATCTTGTAGTAACTTAATGACTAACTTGTTAAAACATATATTATACAATATAGAAACTTCTAGTTCTAAAAGGCTTGCCTCTTCACAGGTGGATTGATTTAAATCAAAGCAATTTTAATCATCATTTAAATTATTAGTTTTAATCATATTTTGCATTTGTACTTTTTTAGTTACCTTCCTAAAGAAAGGTTGGTTCTCTTGGTAACCATGAAAACATGCAAAAAGAACAGGAGTACTTGTGGCACCTTAGAGACTAACAAATTTATTAGAGCATAAGCTTTCGTGGGGTTGTAGCCCACAAAAGCTTATGCTCTAATAAATTTGTTAGTCTCTAAGGTGCCACAAGTACTCCTGTTCTTTTTGCGGATACAGACTAACACGGCTGCTACTCTGAAACATGAAAACATGTTGAAGTTAAATATAACCTTTGTGCTAAATATGGTGTTTCTTTCTGCAAACCAGGATGAAACACTATATTTGTACACATTTATTTAAGTCGTTATACAGTTGATTTCATGGATTCAGATTCTTAATTTTTTTGGTTAGAAAACAGTGAATAATGCATTTCTAATTTACTAGATTAATTTTTTACTTGTGCTTTGTGTCAAGCACTATTTGAATGCAATTAAAATGCAAAAAAAAATCTTAAAGTTGTTTAAAATTAGCTAAATTAAAATACCTTAAATGTGCTGGATCCATCTAAAAAAAGATTTAATCATTTTTAAATGAAAAACATGTTTTAACACAGGACATCTTATCTGCAGTTAATGAATTGAGCTGATTTGTTTCTTGCCACTGTGTGCTTTGAGATTTTAGAACTAGTAGCTCACATTCTCTCATACCTAGTTTTTTATTCATAAAGGAAAACCAGCTTTCCAGGTTTCTCAACTTATTAGTTTTCAACTTTGAATGAACTAATTAAATAAACTGAAATGAAGAAAATATTCTCTTTGAACCTGCAGAAGAAGGGCTGTTGCTGTCAAAAGCTGGTTTAGCACTTTAGTGGACAGGGGCTTCTGCTAGTTCAGTGATTTAATTGTCTTTAAAACTTTAGCAGTAAACATATACTGCGCTTTTTTTTTTTTTTTTTTTTTTTAATTTAAACTCACTCTATTAAAATTTTAATTTAAGCCATAACAAAGGTTGCTATAATTGCAAATTTAATTTTAAATAGGTTTATTTTTTTTAAAAAGTATTTAAATCTGATTTTTAAAAAAAATCATTTTTATCCACCTTGTTTCTTTGGTTTAAAGTTATAAATTTGGAACGTGTGGAATTATTTCCCAAATTGTGTTAAATGTTCTCTGAAATGAAAATATGAATGTAATCTCATATATTTGTGTGTGTATTTTTATAAATATGGAAAGGTTTTTTTAATTTCCATATTGTAAATAAGTTGTTTACTATAATGTATAATTAATCTTTACAACTACCTCCAGGGTATTTCTATTGAGAGGAGGACTACTAAGTCTTCTTTCATGTAAATATTCTGAATGTTTAAGAGTAATAAGATTTGATCAAATTATGTTTTGGGTGCTAGGACATGAGAGACTGTCAAGGCTGATTCCCCACTCTAGCACTTTGAGTGCAGAAAGTGGGGGTCCGCAAGGATTCTAAAAATTAATACTGGCCACTCCAGGCTGGTATTAAACTCCCATAGTTACAGCTTTTCTCCGACCTTGGATGAGTAGATGCTGCCACCATCCAAGTGCAACCCTCCCCCCCCCTCCTTCTGACCTAGGAAGGCGCACTTTGGAATTCCTCCCTGTGGGGTACCCTCAAGCCCTTTTACCCCCCCACCCCTCCGGAGAGGAACTGAGAAAGAAAACAAAGGAAATCAGTTGTTGCTACCAGCTAATTAAACAACATATGCACAAATCTCTTAGGACACAAAAAACCCAATCCTGTTAAAGGTAAATTTTATTAAAAACAAAAAGAGAGGCTATTGCTGGATTTAAAAAGAGCAAATATAATAATCATCTAAAAATGGATTTCTTGAGGTCCAGTTTAATGGTTACAAGCAAAACAAAAGCGTTTGGGGGTTAGCACAGAGGAGTCCACAAGCCATAAAGAAATAAGAGAGAAATCTAATCTCGTCTGCCTAGACATTCCCTGATCTACTTACATATCGGGTTTCAGATGGGTATGATTTTTCATACCTGGTTTAAAGCTTCTTAGGGTTAGAGAACAACCACAGACAGACAAAGGGAAAGTTTTTTTTGTCGTGTCCCCCTCCCATTGGCTCTCCTTTGGTCATCCTCCTTGATGTGATATGTGATTCTGTCTTGACAATTTTTACACCAGTTGTAGTAGTAATTGCATCCTTGGATGTATTACTTATTGTATGGCATTCAGTCTATTTTGTATTGCACCTGAATTATTTTTTTTTGAAAATCACAAATATTTATTTTTAAATAGGACACCTTGATTGTTTGGTCAGAAGCAGAGAATTATGATTTAGCGCTGAGTTTTCAAGAAAAAGCTGGCTGCGATGAAATTTGGGAAAAAATCTGCCAGGTACAGTTAATTTTTAAAATTCTAATTTTCAAATTTTGATGTATCCTGTCTGCTTGTTTTGTATGCCATACTTTATACTTTGTTTTAAAAATTAAGTGTATGTCTACACTACGGGATTAATCCGAATTTATATAATTCGAATTTTGGAAACAGATTGTATAAAGTCGAATGTATGCGGCCACACTAAGCACATTAATTCGGCGGTGTGCGTCCATGTACTGGGGCTAGCGTCGATTTCTGGAGCGTTGCACTGTGGGTAGCTATCCCATAGCTATCCCATAGTTCCCACCGTCTCCCCCGCTCATTGGAATTCTGGGTTGAGATCCCAGTAACTGATGGGGCAAAAAACATTGTCGCAGGTGGTTCTGGGTACAGCCTCACCCCTCCCTCCATGAAAGCAACGGCAGACGACCATTTCGCGCCTTTTTTCCTCGGTGAACACTGCAGACTCCATACCACGGCAGGCATGGAGCCCACTCAGCTCAAGTCAGCAGTCAGGAACATTGTAAACACCTTGCGCATTCTCGTGCAGTTTATGCTGAGCCAGGACCAGAAAAACGAGGCGAGGAGGCGGCAGCGATGGCAGTGCAGCGACAAGCGTGATATGGACATGGACATGGACACAGACACAGAATTCTCTCAAACCGCGGGCCCTGGTGCTTTGGAGATCATGTTGCTAATGGGGCAGGTTCTATCCATAGTACGCTGATTCTGGGCCCGGGGAAACAAGCACAGACTGGTGGGACCGCATAGTGTTGCAGGTGTGGAACGATTTCCAGTGGCTGCGAAACTTTCGCATGCGTAAAGGCATTTTCATGGAACTTTGTGACTTGCTGTCCCCTGCCCTGAAACGCCAGAATACCAAGATGAGAGCAGCCCTCACAGTTGAGAAGTGAGTGGCAATAGCCCTGTGGAAGCTTGCAACGCCAGACAGCTACCAGTCAGTCGGGAATCAATTTGGAGTGGGCAAATCTACTGTGGGGGCCGCTGTGATGCAAGTAGCCAAAGCAATCACTGAGGTGCTGCTACGAAAGCTAGTGACTCTGGGAAATGTGCAGGTCATAGTGGATGGCTTTGCTGCAATGGGATTCCCTAACTGTGGTGGGGCGATAGATGGAACCCATATCCCTATCTTGGCACCGGAGCATCAGGGTACCCAGTACATATACCGCAAGGGGTACTTTTCAATGGTGCTGCATGCACTTGTGGATCACAAGGGACGTTTCACCAACATCAACATGGGCTGGCCGGGAAGGGTTCATGACGCTCGCGTCTTCAGGAACACTACTCTGTTTAAACGGCTGCAGCAAGGGACTTACTTCCCGGACCAGAAAATAACCGTTGGGGATGTTGAAATGCCCATAGTTATTCTTGGGGACCCAGCCTACCCCTTAATGCCATGGCTCATGAAGCCATACATAGGCAGCCTGGACAGGAGTCAGGAGCTGTTCAACTACAGGCTGAGCAAGTGCAGAATGGTGGTAGAATGTGCATTTGGCCGTTTAAAAGGTCGCTGGCGATCGTTACTGACTCGCTTAGACCTCAGCGAAACCAATATCCCCATTGTTATTTCCGCTTGCTGTGTGCTCCACAATCTCTGTGAAAGTAAGGGGGAGACCTTTATGGCGGGGTGGGAGGCTGAGGCAAATCGCCTGGCTGCTGATTACGCGCAGCCAGACACCAGGGCGATTAGAAGAGCACACCAGGAAGCGCTGTGCATCAAAGAAGCTTTGAAAATCAGTTTCATGACTGGCCAGGCTACAGTGGGAAATTTCTGTTTGTTTCTCCTTCATGAAAACCCTTTATTGACTCATTCTCTGTAAGGAACCCACCCTCCCCCTTCCCCCAGCTTGCTTTCAAGGAAATAAGGTCACTATCGTTTAAAAATCATTGATTCTTTATTAATTGATTATAAAAAAGAGGGGAGAGAACCTGGGTGGGGTTTGGGAGGAGGATCGGCGGGAAGGAAAAGGCCACTAAAAAAAGGTTAAAAAAATGACAGCCTTTTGCTTGGGCTGTCCACTGGGGTGGAATGGGAGGGTGTACGGAGCCTCTCTTCCTCCCCCCCCCCCCCCCACGTTCTTACACGTCTGGGTGAGGAGGCTATGGAACTTGGGGAGGGGGGTTATACAGGGGCTGTAGCGGCACTCTGTTATCCTGCTGCCATTCCTGAAGCTCCACCAGACGCCGGAGCATGTCTGTTTGCTCACGCAGCAGCCCCAGCGTTGCATCCTGCCTCCTCTATTCTTCCTGCCGCCACATCTCATCTCGAGCGTCCCTCATGTCCTCACGTTCACTGGCTTCTTTCCTATACTTTGAAACCGTGTCCTTCCACTCATTCAGATGAACTCTTTCACTGCGGGTGGATTCCATGATTTCTGCGAACATCTCGTCTCGCGTCTTATTTTTCCGACGCCTTATCTGAGATAGCCTTCGGGACGGAGGAGGAAGGCTTGAAGAATTTGCAGCTGCTGGAGGGAGGGGAAAAAAGGAAAGAATTTTTTAAAAAGATACATTTTGCAGAACAATGCTTATACTCTTTCACGGTGACCAACACTATTCACATTACATAGCATATGTGATTTCTGTGCAAGGTTGCATTTTGCCTCTTAATATTGAGTGCCTGTGGCTTTGCTGCTAGAGATCACAGACGCAGGTCCAGGCAACAGAATTCGGCTTGCATGCGGCCATGGTAAGCCATTGCCTTTCGGCTTCTGCACCCTCCTTTCCCACATACCAAGCAAAGCCCGTTGAGTGCTGCAGTTTTCCTGTTAACCTTCAGCAGCAGAAAACAAACTAACCCCCCCCCCCATCCAATTCTCTGGATGATCCCTCCCCCCACTGCGTGGCTGGTATCAGGGAAGATCCCTGCTAGCCAAAAGCGAAAAGCTCTGGGCCACTCCCCCCCCCCCGCGCTTGGCTAACTGCAGGGAAGGATTTCTTTTCAGCCATAGGCAAACAGCCCAGTAGGAACGGCCACCTCTGTCCCCTTAATTAAATTCCCGTATTTCAACCAGGTTACCATGAGCGATATCACTCTCCTGAGGATTACACAGCGAGATAAAGAACGGCTGTTGCTTGAATGCCAGCAAACACCGGGACCATACGCTGCCAGGCTTTGTCATGCAATGATACCAGATTACTTGCTGCAAGCATGGCGCAGTCAAGTGTCCTACCATGGAGGATGGAATAAGGCTGCACTGCCTAGAAACCTTGTGGCAAGGCTTTTGGAGTACCTCCAGGAGAGCTTCATGGAGATGTCCCTGGAGGATTTCCGCTCCAGACACGTTAACAGACTTTTCCAGTAGCTGTACTGGCCGCGAATGCATCCCAAGTCCTCAGGGCAAAGTAATCATTAAAAAACGCTTGCTTTTAAAACAAGTTTTATATTTTAAAAGGTAAACTCACCTGAGGTCCCTTCCATGGGGTCGTGGTCTTGGATACTGGCTTGGGAGGGTACTTCAGTCAGGCTGAGAAAAAGATCCTGGCTGTTGGGGAGAATGGAGTGCTGGGTGCTCTCCGCAAGCTCGTCGTCCTCTTCCCCGTCCGCAGAATCCTCAGGTGTAGCTGATGAGATTATCCCCGCCTCGGAATCCAAGGTCAGAGGTGGGGTAGTGGTGGCAGCCCCCCCTAGAACTGCATGCAGCTCGGCATAGAAGCGTCATGTCCGTGCCTCTGACTCGGGGCAACCGTTTGCCTCCTTTCTTTTTTGATAGGCTTGTCTGAGCTCCTTGACTTTCACGTGGCACTGATCTGAGTCCCTATTGTGGCCTCTCTCCATCATGCCCTTGGAGATTTTTTCAAAAGTTTTGGCATTTCGTCTTTTCGAACGAAGTTCTGCTAGCACTGAATCCTCTCCCCATATAGCGATCAGATCCTGTACCTCCCGTACGGTCCATGCTGGTGCTCTTTTTCGATTATCGGCCTGCATGGTTACCTGTGCTGATGAGCTATGTGTGGTCACCTGTGCTCTTCACGCTGGGCAAACAGGAAATGAAATTAAAATGTTCACGGGGCTTTTCCTGTCTACTTGGCTAGTGCATCCGAGTTCAAATTGCTGTCCAGAGCGGTCACAATGGTGCACTGTGGGATAGCTCCCGGAGGCCAATACCATCGAATTGCGGCCACACTAACCCTAATTCGAAATGACAATATCGATTTTGGCGCTACTCCGCTCGTCGGGGTGGAGTACGGAAATCTATTTTAAGAGCCCTTTATTTCGAAATAAATGGCTTCATTGTGTGGACGGGTGCAGGGTTAATTCGTTTTAACGCTGCTAAATCCGAATTAAAGTCATAGTGTAGACCAGGCCTAAGATTCAGCTGCCTGATACAGTAATTCTGAGTCTTTGCTGTTGACACTGATGCCTGTAGCTGCTCAGTGGCCCATTAGAGCCATCTTTTCAGTTTCAGCTAATTCCCAGAAGGCAGCTTCGGTTTGACAAAAGTGGGGGGGGGGGCGGAAGAATCTATAAAGACGGCACATATGAAATAAAATATAAATTCTATACTTTCCACTTTCCAGTAACTCTCTTCAGTGATTGGGGCTGTTGTCTCTCTTCAGCTGCCATTTTAATTATACTTCCTAGAAGAGGTAAAGTTTGAAATTAAGACTGAAATAATCAACTTTCCCATTAGAAACATTTGAAGTCTGTTTCAAAGTTCAACAAAATAAATGGGCAAAAACTATAGAACTTACCTTCCATCATTGAAACTCTGATTTCCAGTACTTTCTAATGTGGAAAGCTAACTCATTCACTCCTAGTTTGCATATCAGATTGTCAAGCTGGAATCTTTGTTTATCCATTATTATATTTGGGATTTAACTGTTGTCTTCAGTGGTTTACTCTCCTTGTTATTAGATATGGCTTAAAATATCTTTTATATACCAAATTGTTTGTTTTTACCCTGGAGGTTTCCTTAAATTTAGGAACCATTAATTACTCCTGGGGGAAATTCTGCACCAAGAATTAATACCAGGGAGGAGTATAAAAAATATTGCTCATGCATGCAGGAGTGAAATCAGGAAGGCCAAATCACACTTGGAGTTCCAGCTAGCAAGAGATGTTAAGAGTAATAAGAAGGGTTTCTTCAGGTATGTTAGCAACAAGAAGAAAGTTAAGGAAAGTGTGGGCCCCTTACTGAATGAGGGAGGCAACCTACTGACAGAGGATGTGGAAAAAGCTAATGTACTCAATGCTTTTTTTTTTTTTTTTTTCACGAACAAGGTCAGCTCCCAGACTACTGCACTGGGCAGCACAGCATGGGGAGGAGGTGACCAGCCCTCTGTGGAGAAAGAAGTGGTTTGGGACTATTTATTGTGCTGAATGAGCACAAGTCCATGGGGCTGGATGTGCTGCATCCGAGGCCGCTAAAGGAGTTAGCGGATGTGATTGCAGAGCCATTTTGGCCATTATCTTTGAAAACTCATGGCAATTAGGGGGGAACCTGGATGACTGGAAAAAGGCTAATGTCGTGCCCATCTTTAAAAAGGGGAAGGAGGAGGATCCGGGGAACTACAGGCCAGTCAGCCTCACCTCAGTCCCTGGAAAAATCGTGGAGCAGGTCCTCAAGGAATCAATTCTGAAGCACTTAGAGGAGAGGAAAGTGATCAGGAATAGTCAGCATGGATTCACCAAGGGCAAGTCATGCCTGACTAACCTAATTGCCTTCTATGAGGAGATAACTGGGTCTGTGGATGAGGGGAAAGCAGTGGATGTGTTATTTCTTGACTTTAGCAAAGCTTTTGATACGGTCTGCCACAGTATTCTTGCCGGCAAGTTAAAGAAGTATGGCCTGGATGAATGGACTATAAGGTTGATAGAAAAGCTGGCTAGATCGTCGGGCTCAACGGTTAGTGATCAATGGCTCCATGTCTAGTTGGCAGCCTGTATCAAGCGGAGTGCCCCAAGGGTTGGTCCTGGGGCCGGTTTTGTTCAATACCTTCATTAATGATCTGGAGGATGGCGTGGACTGCACTCTCAGCAAGTTTGCAGATGACACTAAACTGGGAGGAGTGGTAGATACGCTGGAAGGTAGGGATAGGATACAGAGAGACCTAGACAAATTAGAGCACTGGGCCAAAAGAAACCTGATGAGGTTCAACAAGGACAAGTGCAGAGTCCTGCACTTAGGACGGAAGAATCCCATGCACTGCTACAGACTAGGGACCGAATGGCTAGGAAGCAGTTCTGCAGAAAAGGACCTAGGGGTTACAGTGGATGAGAAGCTGGATATGAGTCAACAGTGTGCCCTTGTTGCCAAGAAGGCTAATGGCATTTTGGGCTGTATAAGTAAAGGCATTGCCAGCAGATGGAGGGACGTGATCATTCCCCTCTATTCGACATTGGTGAGGCCTCTTCTGGAGTACTGTGTACAGTTTTGGGCCCCACACTACAAGAAGGATGTGGAAAAATTGGAAAGAGTCCAGCAGAGGGCAACAAAACTGATTAGGGGTCTGGAGCACATGACTTATGAGGAGAGGCTGAGGGAACTGGGATTGTTTAGTATGCAGAAGAGAAGAATGAGGGGGGATTTGATAGCTGGTTTCAACTACCAGAAAGGGGGTTCCCAACAGGATGGATCTAGACTGTTCTCAATGGTAGCAGATGACAGAATAAGGAGTATTGGTCTCAAGTTGCAGTGGGGGAGGTTTAGGTTGAATATTAGGAAAAACTTTTTCACTAGGAGTGTGGTGAAGCACTGGAATGGGTTACCTAGGGAGGTCATGGAATCTCCTTCCTTAGAGGTTTAAGGTCAGGCTTGACAAAGCCCTGGCTGGAATGATTTAGTTGGGAATTGGTCCTGCTTTGAGCAGGGGTTTGGACTAGATGACCTCCTGAGGTCCCTTCCAACCCTGATATTCTATGATTAAAAAATCTGCACAATATGTTAAAATTCTGCATATTTTATTTGTTAAAACAACACACTATAATCACACCAGTTCCAATTATTTTGGTAATTTATTTCAAAATGTGTTAGCAAATGTGTCTGTCAGTACAGACAACAAAAATGATTCAGGAAATGTTTTTTGACAAATAGATTACTTGAGTAATAATTCAAACTACAATAAACAAACGTGTATCTCGCACCCCTCGGAAGCAGTGCAAAGGCTTGGAGTCAGGTGTAACAGAGGAGCTGAAGGAGTGGGAAGTAATTGCTGGGAAAGAGCCTGGGAGTGAACCTGGAGGATTGTTGGGTATGGGTGGCAGAAGAATGGGACAGGGTTTTGTTTGGGGCTGTGTGGTGTGGAGTGGAGGGATTGTTAGGGAGTTGGAAAGCCTCCCCCATTCAGTCAGGCATGTCTGCTCCCATCCCCATGTGTCCCTGCACGCCCTTCTCCCTCCCCCATCTAATCCTGCACCCCCACTCAGCCCCTGGCTCAATGCTGTCACCCCACTAGCTCCTGTGGCCCCACCCTAGTCTGTCCCCCACTAACCCTTCTGAATCCCAGTCTGTTGCCCTCCTAGCAGTCCCCTGTGCCCTTCTCTGTCCTCTTCCACACCTCCATGTCCCTTGCCTCCTCACCTGGGCCCACAGGCAAGGTGCTATGAGGAAGGCAGCCTCTGTCCCCTCCTTCGCAGCTGGCTGCTCCAGCAGTGAGCTAGCTGCCTTCTCTTCTGGCACCACAGCAGCCCCTGGTGGGTGACAGGTGTAATTGCAGCACCTCCCCAGCAGAATCTATTATTCTGTGGGGGACATGAAATCTGCACTTCATAGACTATCAGGGTTGGAAGGGACCTCAGGAGGTCATCTAGTCCAACCCCCTGCTCAAAGCAGGACCAATTCCCCACTTGCTCATTGGTGCAGAATTCCCCCAGGAATACATTAATATTAATGTGGGAGATGCAGCATTTTGACAGTGCTGTTTACTACTTCTGGAGAAAGAGGAGAAAATAATTCTTGCAGTGACTGTTGACTGTGGGTTGAGGGAGTGTGCTGTTAGTTGAGGGAGTTCAACACATTGCAAGATTAGGCCCTAAATGTTACTGCAGAAGAGAATATTTTGGCGATGTAATAGTCTTTACAAGTATTAGCAACCTTTCAGTCCACTTCAGATTGCTTTTCAGTTCTCGGAGTAAATGAAACAATAACAAATAATGAGCCAACCGTGTTAATTTTTGGATCAGTTCACTATACTAACTGGCTTTTGTTTAACTGTTCTTTATAACAAAGATTAGAGGAGCTAGCCACCAATCTTCATCCAGAGGTGTGTTCTGTGTATTACTTCATTAACTTACATTCTGTTCTGTCTCAGGATCAGGCTCATAGGGGCATAGCCTCATATTATAATAATCCTTAATTATGAAACTTATTTTTTAAAAACATTTCTGTTGTATGTGCTCTTTAGATATAAAAAGACAGCTAAGCTTTCAGATTTTTAAATTCCATACTAACAGAAGTTATTTATGCCATTGTAACTTAAGTCAAAAGTGTGTAACATGCTAAGTTTACTAGGTCTTTGTTACTATTTTGAACAAAGTGTCTATTTTTCATGATGGAAGTCCATATTTTTGTAAATGTTGCTGGGTGGCTGGCTCTGCTAAAGGGAGGTGAGTCTCTGCCTATCTGTGACACAGCTGATTTGCCTCTCCAGGTGGATCAAGTCATGTCACTAAACCAGGCCTCTGAGGTGGTAGCATAACATCCTTTTTGGACAGCCAAGGGTGAACTACAGAGTGAGTGAAGCTGCAGGGAGAGAAAGTGTTCCCTGAAGGGGCTTGGGAGAACTAGTTTTCTTCTGGGGAGAAAGTAAGGAAGACAGGCCAGGACTTGTCTTCTCTAAAGGTTTAGAAAACAGAGGAAGAGAGAATCTCACAGAGAAAGGGCTGTGCCCAGGCTAAGACCTTTCTGTGTTCATTTTGGAACTTTGTTAATAAAACCAGACCCCAGTAAGGGCTGTTATTGGGCTTGTGGAAGCCTCTTTTTGAGTTATTGAGGAAGCAAGAAGGGAAACTGAGTCAGGGCAGTGCGGAGCCACCTCTGGTCATGGGGGGGGGGGGGGGGAGGGGGAGATAGGGAAGGTGGCTGACGCTATTACAGCATTATTCAAATGTAAATGTAGAGTAAAACTTCTAAAGGGACCTAAATTGCTTTTTCAAAAATGATGTAGACACTTAGGCTAAGATCCATTTTTTTTCAATGAGACTTAGACTCCTAATTGCAGAAGTTACTTTTGAAAATGTGAATTAAGCACTTCTTTGTATTTTACTCATAATCCTTGATAGTGGGTTTTTATCATACATAGATCATTCAGATTTTGCAGGACTTATTCTGGTCACTTACAGTTATAAGACAGGAGTAACAAGGTAATGGAATTGCACCATTGTAAAATCAATACAAGAGGAGAAGCAAACTTTACATCAGAATCGTGTTTTGAGATTGATATTTACATTGTCCTTTTCAGTTGCATCAATTTGATAACGTTAATAAGAGATCATGTTATGATGTGTGATTGGAATTTTATTAAAAATATCTTATTTACAGTCAACTAGATGGTATTTCTCTGGTGTAATGCAGTAAGTTTTGAATGCTGTATTTGATGAATTTCAGGGATTATTCTAAGCACCCTATTTATTTTGATGAAAATCCGGGGGGGGGAAGTAAAGGGAGGAAATGAGGGGGCACACTGAGTCCTTGACATCTGGTTAGCACAACCACAATGTCAGCCTCTTCTGTAATTCTCTATAGATCAAAGAATAAATTGATGGTATAAATTAACATATTCCAGCATAAAAATATCCCTCATTTTATCTCTGCCCATGTCCCAACTGAGTTCCAAACATTGATGCCCTGAAAGAGAGAGAGAGAGAGGGTGGGGCACACAGAGCTTCAGCTATGGAGGGGAAGAATGAGGGGCCCTGAAAGGGAGGGATCAGAGCCCATGGTATGGGGGGGGAATGGGGACCTGGGAGGAGCAATGGGGAGGCATGCAGAAGCTATGGTATGGGGGAGGGGTGAATGGGATATACACAGAGTTCCTGGAATGAGGGGTGGGGCTGGGAGGGTTGCAATGAGTCCCTGAAATAGTGGCGAGGAGGGTGGCTCACAGCGATCTTGTCAGGGAGAATGGATGGCGACTAGGAGTGCCTGGTGTGTGCAATTAGCTCAGCCTACAGAAACATAAAATGTGTAACCTCCTAGTTATGTTTTAAATCAAGATGGGATATTTTTTCAAAAGAGATGCTCTAGTTCAAATGTTAACTAATTCAGGGAGGTCTTATGGTCTGTTACCCAAGAAGTCAGACTAGAGATGATCACAGTAGCCCTTTCTGGCTTTGTAACTTGTGTGTGTGCGCTACAAAGTCAGATTACAGTGAAAGATTAGTTTGTAAAGCACTGCAGGAAGAATTGTGCTATGTTATTTAGGTTTAGTATAAAACAATCCTATATAAGTTTTTCTGTGGATAATGAACAAATTAAGTTTTCCTTCACAGCATCTCGTAGTGCTGCCGTCATTGACCTTCCATATTTCCATTTTAAACACTGAGTTTTTAAGATTTACAGCTCTTCCATAAAACTTCAGTTTGTATATCTTGGATACCCTGAGTTTGTTTAGCTAAGTATTTTTCTGCTCAGCCCCTGCTGAGGCTTTTTATTTTATTTTATTTTATTTTATTATTAAACTAATGGGATAAGTAGCTGGGTGGTTCTAGTCTCTGTAGCTGCCTCTCTGACCCTAGAACTCCAGTAGGCAGGAGAAGGCCTACTACAGAATAGACTTTGCATGGGGAGAGAAGGAAATGCAGGAGACTTTGCATTTGCACAGCCAAATTAAAGCCCTTCATAGACCTCACTTAATATATGTATAGTATTACTCCTGGGGGAATTCTGTGCCAAAAAATTAACAATTTTGTGTACAGTATTTTAAAATTCAGCAAAATTCTTCATATTTTGTCAAAATAACATATAATCATGCCAATTTCAGTTACTTTGTAATTTTATTTCAAAATACCTATCAGCAACTATGTCTCTAACAATAGACACAATTTCCTCAAGAAGTAGAGAGTTAAGGAAACCCCTATGACAACCTAGTTCCTGTTTCTCTGCTCCCTCCCCTACAGAGCCCAGCAGGAGAGGTAGACCCCCACACCCCTATCCCCCAGAGCCGAGCTGCAGGGACCCCCCCCAGCCCAGACACTTACGCACACATCCCTTATCCCCCTGAGCCTAGCTGTGCTCTCTTCCCTCCCTAGCCCAGACACTTGCACTCTCCCCAGACCTCCCCAGAGCCCATTTGAGCTCTCCCCCCCCCCCCCCCCCCCCCAGCCGTGCCCCCCCCCCCCAGCCCAGACACTCATCCCCTGCCCACCAGAGCCCAGGATCCAGAAGGAGAAACAGACTGATTCTGGGTCCTGGGTTTATCCTGCATTTCCTGCACTCCACCTCCTTCCTTCAGGGCATGCTTAGTACTGCAGCTGCTGGGAACCCTCCAACTCCCTTTCCCTCCTTCCTGTCAGCATCTTCTATTTGCGAACTCGGATCTATGGGGTCCAGCAGCTCTGCAGCCCATTTCTGTGGGAGGAAAAGTAAGTTCTGCGCAAATTCTACCTTGCGCAGAGGTGCAGAATTCCCTCAGGAGTCATAGTATTCACTTTAAATATTTGAAGTGTATTCCTAGTTATATAATCCAAATGCTGTCTGAGCTTGCACTTGTATTTTTTAGACTTTATTTCTGTTTGGTCTGAAAGTGACTTGTAAAACTATGTCCAAAATAGGAATGGAAACAGTTGGTTTTTAGTAATTGGGTTTCCCTAGTGCTTCTGCTAGCCCAGCTTACAAAAAGGATTGTTCTTTTTATGGTATTCATGATATGAATACTGTAAAAACTTCACTCTCTCTATCTTCTTGGACATTTTAATTCTATAATATGACTATTCAGAGGAATTACAAAGAAACAAATAACTTTTTGTAAGGTTTAAAAAGTTACCTTGTTTTGAAATAAGTATAGAATTTTTAAATGATCATTATTTAAGGCAGTGACCTTATTTTCATACATGGCTGTAAAGTGCCTAGCAAGCTGTTGGCACTACAGTAGAAACTGTACAGTTATGAATTGATCAGTCAACTACACACCTCATTTGGAACCAGAAGTATGCAGTCAGGCAGCAACAGACACCAACAAATACATTTAAAAAAATTTTTTTTAAAGCAAATATAGCACAGTACTATGTTAAACATGAACTACTAAAACAAAAAGGGAAAGCAGCATTTTTCTTCTGCATAGTGAAGTTTCAAAGCTGTTAAGTCAGTGTTCCATTGTAAACTTTTGAAAAAACAGCCATAGTGGTGGTTTTTTTTTTTTTTGTTTTGTTTTGTTATGAACAACCTCCATTCCCAAGGTGTTTGTAACTCTGAAGTTCTACTGTATATAATTATACATGAGTTACATAAATTACCAACTTGAATGTTTTCTGTATGTCTATGTATATTTTGGGATAAAACAGTAATTGTTTACATTCCATTTTTAGGTTCAAGGTAAAGATCCATCAGTGGAAGTCACGCAGGACCTTATTGATGAATCCGAAGAAGAACGCTTTGAAGAAATGCCTGAAACTAGTCATTTGATTGATCTTCCTACTTGTGAACTCAACAAACTTGAAGAGATTGCTGATCTAGTTACCTCTGTTCTCTCCTCACCCATCCGTAGAGAAAAGTTAGCGCTTGCCTTGGAAAATGAAGGCTACATTAAAAAACTATTGCAGCTTTTCCAGGTTTGCGAGAATCTAGAGAACACTGAAGGTTTACATCATTTGTATGAAATTATTAGAGGAATTTTGTTCCTCAATAAAGCAACTCTGTTTGAGGTAATGTTTTCTGATGAGTGTATTATGGATGTTGTGGGATGCCTCGAGTACGACCCTGCTTTGGCTCAGCCAAAAAGGCACAGGGAGTTCTTGACCAAAACAGCAAAATTTAAAGAGGTTATACCTATAACAGACTCTGAACTTAGGCAAAAGATTCATCAGACTTACAGGGTACAATACATTCAGGACATCATCTTGCCAACACCGTCAGTTTTTGAAGAGAATTTTCTTTCTACCCTCACTTCCTTTATTTTCTTCAACAAAGTTGAGATTGTCAGTATGTTGCAGGTAAGTGAATCGAAGGTGGGACGGGATTGTAAATTGAGACTTCCAATTGTGATTTTGAGGTTAATTGTACATCTTTAATTCAGTGTTGTTTAATCATGTATATCTTTCATTCTGTTTGCACAGTATCCTTGGTGCTTCCCCACACTTTAAACAGATGTTAGTTATATGACATAAAAGCATAAAAATTGAGTTTAAAATACATGTCAGATGGTTGTAATGTATCATAGTCTTCAAAAACTGATTATAAATAGCAAAATGCTGCAGTGGAAAATGGTGAATAGACTAGAAGTACCATAATAACTTTCACACATCTATAGTGTAGTCCTCAATCTGTGAGTGAATTACAATGCATTTGAAACTGTTTTCATCAGACAGCATGCAGTTTTATTTCTCTTATATTTATGGATAGCAACACTTCAATGTGACAAAATATTTTCAGAGCAGATCCTTAATCCCCCATTTGTAATAGGTATCACAGGAATGTTTCTGAGCATGTTATCTACATTAGTGCTATTCATTTGTGGCACCAAGTAAGTGCTCTGGAAAGATTGAGAGTTACTATTGTAAACTACTGTACCCTTTTCAGGAGTCTGATTTGTCTTGCGTACCCATAAGTTACACCTCACTTAGAAACTACTTGCTTACAAAATCAGACATGAAAAGACAAAAATGTCACAGCATAGTATTCTGAAAAATTGCTTATTTTCTCATTTTTACCATATAATTATAAAATAAATTGACTGAAATATAAATATTGTACTTACATTTCAGTGTATAGTATATAGAACAGTATAAACAAGTCACTGTATGAAATTTTTAGTTTGTACTGACATCACTAGTGCTTTTTATGATTTTTTTTTTTTTTGTAAAACTAGGCAAATATCTAGATGAGTTGATGTACCTCCTGGAAGACCTCTGGTTGAGAACCTCTGCTTTACAACAACCAACTTAATTTGATTAGTGCTTCTTGACATCAGTGCCCCATGGTGGTATTTAATAATAAAAGCAAAACTGTTGTTGGGCTTAAAAACATTTATCAGACACTTACTAGCCAGAAGTACTAGAAGAATAGCTTGGAGCACCACCAGGAAGTACCAGAGACAGTGCTTTGGTGAAAGGCCAATTTATGCTTCATATGGAATTGTGGGTAGTCTCTATTTTCCAACCCAAATTCTGTTGCTGTATTACGCTAGCACCAGAGTAAAACTGACAGGTACCTAATTGATTTTATTCTGCTCCTGCTCTAGGCCGTTGTGCAGAGAGGGTTTTCTCAAAGGGTGAAATTGGTTAATCTCTGGGCATGGATAGTCTCCAGGAAAGGTGAAGGGAATCAGAAGATATACTAATGGAAGTGAGGGATCAATAAAAATCCCAGAAAGAGAGCAGAGAGGGAGGAAGGCATAAGGGATGGTGTGTAGTGAGTGAAATTCCCAGAAGGTGCAACAGAACACTGAGAGAAAAGAATATATATAAAAGGAATTGCTTGCTTTTAGGTTGTGGATTGTATGAACTTCTCATACTTTAGTTAAGTTTGACATTAGTTAACTGATTTGGTAGCCTAAAGAAACTCAAAAATAAAACTGCCAACTAACAAAATTAATAGAAGAATTTGGGTTTGAGACTCTGTTCTCTTAAAGAGAAACCTTTCTCCCTCATTTATTTTTGTTTATATGGGATCTTGCTACAGATAAAAATGAAATGAAAGCTCTTTATTTTCTGAGACACCATCTCAGGACGTTGGGGTCATTGGTGTTTGTTTTACAGACGCTCCCCGAGGTACGTAAACCTGATGTACGCAAATCCGAGTTTACGGAAAAAGTTCTGTAAGCTAGAAACAGGAGTGGTGGTTTTTGTGTGTGTGTGTAATGGTTCGAGATACGTTTCCGACTTACGCAAAATTCAAGTTACGCAAGACGTTCTGGAACGGAACGCTTGCATAAGTCGGGGAGGGTCTGTATTTCTTTTTCCTCCAAACGCTGTTTTAGTGTGCTGTTTTTCCAATTTAGGTTTCATCAACTTATTTGTGAAAGTCTGATTGCATCTTAACAGAAAACTCTGATCCCTGTGCTGATTAACTCCTTTCTTTACTGGCCCCTGAAGAGTGTTTGAGGCCTTGATATGTTCTGTCACTTCTCCATTACTTTCAACTACTGTAATGAAAATTTTGCAGTCTTAAGTTTACTTGATTTTTTTTTTTCTTTAAATAAAATTTAGATGATCGCTGTAGTTGCGCAAGTATCCAGGTTTTGAAATGTGTGCAAGTGGGGCACACTGACATGTTTATATTTTAAAAGCTACTTTCCATAAGCCACCTATTCCACATCAGGATGGCGACGGTGGCTGCTGCTGCTAAAGGTGTATGTGAATGAAAGTAGTCCCTTCACACAGGAGGGAAAATCTAAATTGTTGTATTACCCCCTGTAGTAAAGACATGCTTGTCTCAGTCCCTGGAAAAATCATGGAGCAGGTCCTTAAGGAATCCATTTTGAAGCACTTGAAGGAGAGGAAGGTGATCAGGAACAGTCAGCATGGATTCACCAAGGGCAAGTCATGCCTGACTAACCTAATTGCCTTCTATGATGCGATAACTGGGTCTGTGGATGAGGGGAAAGCAGTGGATGTGTTATCCCTTGACTTTAGCAAAGCTTTTGATACGGTCTCCCACAGTATTCTTGCCAGCAAGTTAAAGTAGTATGGGCTGGATGAATGGACTATAAGGTGGATAGAAAGCTGTCTAGATTGTCTGGCTCAATGGGTAGTGATCAGCAGCTCGATGTCTAGATGGCAGCCGGTTTCAAGCAGCGTGCCCCAGGGGTCAGTCCTGGGGCCGGTTTTGTTCAACATCTTTATTAATGATGGATTGCACCCTCAGCAAGTTCACAGATGACACTAAGCTCGGGGGAGAGGTAGATATGGGGGAGAGTAGGGATAGGCTCCAGAATGACCTAGACAAATTGGAGGATTAGGCCAAAAGAAATCTGATGAGGTTCAACAAGGACAAATGCAGAGCCCTGCACTTAGGACAGAAGAATCCCATGCACTGCTACAGGCTGGGGACCGACTGGCTAAGCGGCAGTTCTGCAGAAAAGGACCTGGGGATTACAGTGTACGAGAAGCTGGATGAGAGTCAACAGTGTGACCTTGTTGCCAGGAAGGCTAATGGCATACTGGGCTGCATTAGTAGGAGCATTGCCAGCAGATCGAGGGAAGTATTTATTCCCCTCTATTCAGCACTGGTGAGGCCACATCTGGAGTATTGCATTCAGTTTTGGGGCCCCCCACTACAGAAAAGGTATGGACAAATTAGAGAGAGCCCAGCAGGGAGAAATGAAAATGATTAGGGGGCTGCGGCACATGACTTATGAGGAGAGGTTGAGGGAACTGTCCTTTTTTTAGTCTGCAGAAGAGAAGAGTGAGGGGGGGATTTGCTAGCAGCCTTCAACTACCTGAAGGGGGGGTTCCAAAGAGGATGGAGCTAGGCTGTTCTCACTGGTGCCAGATGACAGAACAAGAAGCAATGGTCTCAACTTGCAGTGGGGGAGGTCTAGGTTGAATTTTGGGGGAGGAAACTATTTCACTAGGAGGTCAGTGAAGCACTGGAATGGGTTACCTATGTAGGTGGTGGAATCTCCATCCTTAGAGGTTTATAAGCCCTGGATGGGATGGTTTAGTTGGGGTTGGTCCTGCTTTGAGCAAGGGGTTAGACACCTTTCTCTTTAAGAGACAAGAGAGGCCTTTCCCAATAGTGGAGAGGACTAATAAATGGTTTTTTCTTTTACTGTGACTGCTCTGGAGAACACCTTTTTTTTTTTTTTTTTTTTTTTTTTTTTTTTTTTTTTTTTTTTTT
>NW_020664483.1:23207269-23249016 GCF_002925995.2 Terrapene triunguis
TTTTTTTTTTTTTTTTTTTTTTTTTTTTTTTTTTTTTCCTTTATAAGTTGACCCAGCTGCTGAGTCTCTGACAGCCTCATTCACTTGAATGAAGTGTGAATAGGATTTAAAATTCGGGAGTTAATTTCTAAAGCTAATCATAGAAGCGGCTCCAACTGCCTTCCTCACTACTTCTGGTTAACCTAGTAAACTTAAGTTAAAAATTGCAAAGGGTGTTTATTGAAGTTGTCTTTGAAGTATTTATTCACTTTGGGTAGAACTTTGCTAAATATAGAAATACCACCAGATACTAGGTATTGCTCAATTATAGTGCAGATAACATGCACCAGTTACGTCTTCATTTTTGTGGTGCATTTTCAGAATTAATTACAAAATCATTTGATAACCTTCAGTTATATTGAAACATTGGTGGGTAATTAGTACTGCTGTACTGTGTAAGTCAGTGGCCTTGGAGAACAATTTGGATCTAATATATTCCTTAGTAAAAAGGGGTCATAATACAGCAGGTCAAATTCAGAAGTGAGTCGGTCAAGTGTAACAGTACAGGTTTGTTTTGTTTAAACTTAAATTATTAGTTTTCTCAATGTGTTACACCTGTTTAGACTCTTTAAGTCTCCCTTAGGCTCACAGGTCAAACTCAGAAGAGTTATACAACTTGCATGCAGAGGAGCTGGAGAAAGGTGTTAGAAGGTGTAACTGGCTCCTTAGCGAGTTACGTCAGAGGAGATGACTTTAATGCTGCATAACTTGAAGGGGTTCTAAGGCCTGGTTTACACTTAAACATCTAGGCCATCAAAGCTTTGGTTAGAAGTCTGAAAAAAATCACACCCCTAACTGTCATAGCTGTACTATGCCCTACTGTAGAGGCTGTCATACCATCAGAAAAGTCCTTTTGCTGGTATAATTTATTTCATTTGGGGAACTGATATAAGCTATGACAGTTAAAACCTCTTCTGCCTATGGGTATAAGCTCTGTCTCCAGTAGAAGGAGGTTTGCCAGAATAGCTATACCAGCAAACCCTTTCTAATTTTGAAAAAGCCTAAGGTACGCTTTGCCTCTGAATTTTGCCCATAGTGCCTGTTCCATTTGGAAGACACTTAAACTTTTTTTCAGGTGCCTTTATAGGTTTCCAAAAAGCAGGCTGGCATTAGGCCAGTTTACACTTAAAATTTAGGATGACATAGCTACGGCTCTCTGAGGTGTGAAAAAATAGTACTGTAGCTATGCTAGCCTAACCCCTGGAGTAGAATGCCTCTGTTAACCTAGCATTCCTACAATAATGGAAAAACCCATATCATAGCTGTAGTCTGCATCCACTCAATGGGGTTATGATAGCATAGCCATGGCGTTGTAGCTATGCCGCTATATTATCTGTAGTGTAGACATGACCGTGGGCAGAGTACCCTTGTGCTGTATGGAATTTCACAGACTTTGTAATGGTTTTTATAATAATTTTTAAATGAAATTTCTTAACACTATGATTAGACTATTGAATTACTATCATTAGAAAATGTTCTTTTTTTAATAATCTTTATCTTAAGCGGGTAATTACCAGTAAGCGAACTTTCAGATCAGTACATAGGGCAAGTTATTAAATTAATAGCACAGTTACATACAAGTGAATATATTGGGTAGATCTTTCTTGGAAAGATGCTGCTTTTTACAGGTTGGTACATAGTAAAGTGCTTTTATATTTAAATCGGTGTACTGGTTTACAACTTTTGTAAACGCTCTGTTGTCACTGTATATTTAAAACCTTTGGTAGTACTTTTAAACCAAAGTGACACAGTGGTATGATTCCTCAGGGCTTGTTTCTCATACCAAAAAATACAGAGAACAGTGTGTAGGAGTGGGGAATGGCCGAACAACTGAGGGATGGTACTGTTCACACTGCTTTTCTCTACTCTTTGGGGATTAAGCCAGGGCATAATCCTAGAGGGTTTTTCTAGTTACGTGCTTTTTTTCAAAAACAAACAAACAACTCTTCAATATAAAAGGAGAAAAAGCAGACCAAATGGCTGGCAAAATTCTATTTGTGTGAACACAGTTATACCAGTATAATTGAGTATATGCGGATGGGTTGGGAGGCATGAGCCATGAAAAGAGTATTAGAAAGAGAAGTGAGGGATAGAGTGTGTAGTAAGGGAGATGGTATTTATGTAAGTTTGACACTTCAGGAAGCAAGCTTGGTATCCTCTATTTTCTGCGGTAACATGTTTAGAGATGGTTTTTATTTTCTAAGCCAGTCTCTTGTTCAACAAAACAGGATTTAAAAAGCTTGGCATTAGAACTTGAGGTGTTTTTACTGTACTGAATAAAGGTATGCTGTTACTAGGCTAAAACGTTAGATCTAAATTTTGTTCTCACTTAAATCAGTAGGCATTTTACAAGTGTATTTATCTGAGGGCAAAATTTGACCCATTTAGTTCTGATATAGTATTTCACAGAAACTAAACTCTAAGTTTAATGTAAGGCATTTCACATCAAATAATGCTTAATACAATAAAATCCATTGGAACACACACTTTCAAATCTGCATGCTTGGATTTCCTTATTTATGATGAAAATGTCAAAGTACATGACCTGTAACTTAGCTAGCAAGACCACCAAAGCTAATATGCTAGATTCTAAAGCACAAGCACATAGCTAAGTGGAGAATTTTATTTTATGCCTATATATAACTCTTCTCTTTGGCATTGTATAGTAGAATGCCTTTTTAGTTTTGACTATTATGATGTAATAGTAATTGCTATAATGTGTTATGCAGGAAGACGAGAAGTTTCTGTCGGAAGTTTTTGCACAATTAACAGATGAAGCTACAGATGATGACAAAAGACGTGAATTGGTGAGTCCTTTCTTTGCATGTGAAACTTAAGTCTCTGAAGTATTAAATTTGTACTGCGAACCTTCCCTTCAGTTACTTCTTAATGACTGCAAAAAGGTATTCCTAAAATGAAGCAACAAATTCTTGATTGAGTTTTCAAACTCTAGTAAAGAGTAAATTGTGGTTTTCTTTATTTTACTGTTGACAATATCAACTAGGACATTAAAATGTAGACACTTCGAAATTTTCTTCACCATTACGTAGTTGTAATATTGTTTATCCTATGCAGTACTGCTGAGTTCCACAATTTTGGCTGTATCAATGGGTCCTTCACCAAAGGCCTATTGTCAGAAGTCCTGAGATTGCTGAAAAGTCACTGTGAACAAATTTAAATTTAATGATTTACAGGCTACTGGGACTGACTGCTGATTGTACTTAAAAATCTTTGACTTATTTGTAACTGAAGGAGGGATGACCTCTGGAGTCCCTTATTTTTGTATTTATAGCTGCCACCCTGATTCTCTACACCATGTTGCATAGCCAGCATTTCTCCCTGAACCTGTTTACCTTTCATTAGAATGAATTATGGTATTAGAGACAAGAACATATTGGAGAAAAAGAAATAGTTATTGTTGTATTTAAACAATAGATATGCCAGACAACAATTTAAATTCTTCATATACTCAGTTTAGTAAGATAACTAGGTGTTCACTTCCATTTTTTCAGGAGGGTTTTTCTTCTGTCTTTTTGTCATATAACAACATTTGAGATTCAAGTGGGATAAGTCAGATTTTTTTCCTAGCTGCCTTTTACCATTATTACCTAAGTATAACAGGTTTCTCAAGTGTTTTTAGCCAATATAGTTCACTATTTTTCTTTGATATACTATGAATTTAATTACACAAATGTTTTATTAATATTTCTTTCAAATGTTATAGGTTAACTTTTTCAAGGAGTTCTGCGCATTTTCTCAGACATTACAACCTCAAAACAGAGATGCATTTTTCAAAACTTTGGCAAAGTTGGGAATTCTTCCTGCTCTTGAAATAGTAATGGTAAGTGAATCACCTGCAGCCAAATTATTTTTAAAAGGGCACTGAATTCTGGTGCCCTGTTTTGACACTCTGGGCTGATTTTTTTTTTCAGACATATTGAGCACTTGCAGTCCCTTTGACTTCAGTTGCAGCTTTGCACTTCTGAAAATCACGGTGTCTCAAGTGGAGCACCCAAAATCAGTGACTACTTTGGTCATAATTTAAAAAAATGTATTTAAACTTGCGTGGTGGAGAGATAAGTGGTGAATGTCCCTGGTTTTGATAATATGAATGCAGAATTTAAAATTACATTAGTTCTTGGTCTCTTGACTCAACTCTGGTATGCTCAGTCCTGAACCAGTACCACAATATATAAGGTATTAGTGACAGTTTTGTGACTAGAAACAAATGATTTATATTCCTTTGGAAAGCTGCAAATTCCATCTTTCTGCTGGTATGAAACATTTTTAATCATGACAGATCGAGATGTTAGAGCATAAATATTGTTTTCCAATTTGTTTTCCTTCATTTCAATTCTGATGTGATTTAGGGGGTGACGGGCATGAGTGTGAGTGAGTGACTCTACCTAAAAACAATGCTTTGTACCACGTAAAAATTCTGAATCCCAACTTTCAAGTGCTCTAGCGTGTTAGTCTCTCACTTTAGCAGATTAGTAGACATTAGCTACTGTAAACACATCACAAATTAAGTGGAAACAAGAACATCACACTAACACAATATTGAAGTCCTAAAATCTCATGATCTTTTAAGGCTGTAATGCGCCTTTGTAGATCAGTACAAATATTTCTAGATCTGAATTTTTTTGACTCGGGTCTGGGACCAGTTATCAGAAAGAAAGAAAAATGTTTCCTGAATAAATGTATTCGTGCTCTAGATGAGTAAACAGTAAGTGTAAACAGTTTGTATGTGATTGGGATACGTTTGTAAACCTTTATATTGGCCCTTTTGTACTAAATTAACTCAGCTGTGGTAATACAGAATATTGGCATCTAGTTATTAAGTACTACTATGTGGACTTTAACTACTAGCTGCCAAAATTATGGTAATCAAAATCACACAAATCTTTAGGCTCTTTCTGGATAGTGTGGAAAGTTTTCTTCCAATTTTATATTGGGACTGTTGGACTTGCTTAATGTATGACCTCGCAATCAAATGTTGGTTTTATTATTGTCCTATTCTACTGTACCTCAAATGATTCATCTGTAATAAACTGAGTTTACTTTTATTAGGGTATGGATGACTTGCAAGTTAGATCAGCTGCTACAGATATATTTTCTTATCTAGTAGAATTTAGTCCATCCATGGTCCGAGAATTTGTAATGCAAGAAGCCCAACAGAGTGATGATGTAAGTAAGAATAGTCCTGTAATATCTACTAATTTACATACTGAAGCTTGTGTGTATGCTGATTATACTTGTAAAGACAGTACTCTGTGCTTTTTGCAGAATTGAGATCTTTTCAGTCTAAATATAAATTTTCTTAAATGTTAGTGTGTTTTTTGTTTTTGTTTTTTTAGTAAGAGTACAGGAAATGTAGGAAGAAGACAGCCAACAGCATTCTGATTGTGGGGGGGTGGGAAGATGTGAGCACATAAAACCTGTATTTTGCTTATTATAGAATGGGTTCCCATCAATTGCCAGGTGAAATCCAGGGTACTAGGTATCATATTACTAGACAAAAACAACATTAAGATGGAGTTAAGATTGAGAATACATACAGTTACATAGAATATAAAATATTAGAGGGATGTTATAATTCTCCCAAAAACAAGCATTACAAACTCAGGAAGGTTCAGACTTAACATTAAATGTAAAAGAAATACAAACAGGCTAAAGTATGGAAATTCATGATTAAGGCGCTGCCTTGGAGTGACACCTTGAGGGAGAAAAGTGCACCTGATTTTTAAAGACATTCGTTTTTTTTTTGTTTTGTTTTGCACCTAGGCTCATTGTCAAGTAATTTTATTTTTTCCATTCCACTTTACTGTTTTAATATTTGAAACTCAGATTTTGCATTGGCTTTCAGTTATTTTTTCACATGTGAACTTTCAGCTAGAGACCAAATAAAAATCAATTTGTATTTTTAAAAAAAAATCTAGTAGTATTTGTATTACTGAAAACTTATATGTAATTGATTTCCTTTGTTGCAGGATATCCTCCTCATCAATGTAGTTATTGAGCAAATGATCTGCGATACTGACCCTGAGCTTGGTGGGGCTGTTCAATTAATGGGGCTCTTACGTACTCTGATTGATCCAGAGAATATGTTGGCCACAGCTAATGTAAGAAAATGCAAAGGGGTAATGAAACTTTACTGTCTATGCACATTTAAAAAGTCGTCTTACTCTTTCTGTCGTCTTTGGTTGGAGGAAAGTAGGAAGGAAAAGCATTTTGGCATTGTCCTGTTTTTCCTGATGGTTTTTAGTCAACTACAAAATTTCAATAAAATTATTGCTAATGAAAGGCACTGATCTGTATTTACTGTCTCTAATTAATGCTAAGAAACATGGCATTGTCTAAGAAGTTCTTAAAATTGGCAATCTTCTCCCCAAACACATGGGTATTAGACTAATCTTGGCTCCTATTGGCTGGGTGGATCACATCAAAACATTGAAAAGAGTCCAGTGTGTCTGCATGAAGCTAAAACAATGTTTAATTCCTACAGCGTAATGCAAATCCAACTTGATAGAGCCATTCCCATATTACAGAATATACTTTATCCTGATAGAATACTTGGTCGTACGTATAATTCTGTTTATATTGTCACAAAAGAACAAAAATCCAGGATTCCTTGAAATTTGCTTTAAAACTTTGCCCAGAGTTCTGATAATTCCATTTAATTTTCATTACATTGAATCCAAACATTTCCTTTGGATTAAAATGTTCTATAAAGTTTAGGTCTCCTGGGTTTGAATCAAATTAGACTTTGCTATGTTATGGTGAGTAGCTGTTTTTTTTTTTTTTTTTTTTTGTTCTTAGAGAAAGAATTTAAACTGTAGTATATAAATCATGATGTGCCTGTGTTAGATGGTTTGGCATTATAGTCACCAAAAGAAGTATTTAAAGTAAAATCTAGTAACTTTATGTACATGCAGCAATCCTTAAATGTTGTATGCATTGTAGAGAACTGGTGAGGATAGTGGTCCCTCTTTTTTATTTTTTTTTTTAAATATATACAGAAGCTTCAGGCAATATATGCAAAATTACTGTCACTTTTTTCCTTTTTAAATTGTTGGTTAAAGGCACTATGTGATTCATTCGTGTCAGTTCATTTGTCTTTCTCCATTGAAGAGATTTGAGTTCATGCTTTTGCTTTAATCACAAATTACATACGGTTGTTCTCATCCTAGTCCCTCCCACTCTGTTCTACATCTTTGGGTTTGATGGGTACATTCTACTCTAGAGAACACCTGATGTGTTGCAAATCTGTATCAAAAGGTACTATCAAGGCTATGTGAAGTAGCTTATGTCTTTCCTGTGCTGTATTTTACTTAAGTGCTATTAGTCCTCACTAGCAAGGTCACTAAATTCACACCAATGTTTAATAAATAAATGTTTGTTTCAGAAAACAGAGAAAAGTGAATTTCTCAATTTCTTCTACAACCATTGTATGCATGTTCTCACCGCACCACTCTTGGCTAATACTTCAGAAGACAAATGTGAAAAAGGTAGGATTAAATGTTGGATTGACTTTTTATCTTGCCATGCTTACCAACTGGTCATCTAGACAAATGATGTCACTGATTTGTAGTGTGAGAGCAAAATGTGCTTGCTGGAGGCTATTGTTGCCTCTCAGATAAGAATAAGCATAAGTTGATATACAAAAATATTACTAGTCCAGGGATTCCTCAAAAAGTGTTTTGAGTTACTGCTGTGAGTGGTGGTAGTATGTCTTTTGTGCTCCGCAGCCTTGGGAGCCTGGCCTGTGCTTACTAGGTCATAGAAAAATAAGCAGAACTATGGAAATGTAGTACATGCCAAGTCTGAAATATTAATAATTTATTAACTTTATTCTTGTCAATCTTTAATAAAGGCTAAAGTGTTGCTATATAATTCCTGCTCAAACTGCATCTCCATGGTAACTCCCAATATACGCACTTCTAAAAGTTTTAGTATTTGGTACATTTGTTGGCTACTGATGTAAAACTGCAATCATAACTTCTGTTGGTAGCAGCAGACAGTTTTTCTTAGTAACGTTTAGAAATGTTGATGTGTAGCAGCAAATGTGTTCAACTGCATAAGTGTTTCAGAGCGTTTACAAATTGCTTTGTCACTTAGCCAAACCCTGGGATCATGTTTTCTTTGGCATCTGCAGGGTATTAACTCCAGAGATTAGTGTTACTTTGAAATTTCCAGTGATACAGAAATGCTGAAAGTCATAGTTCTTCTTCTTCTTCAAGGAGTGTCCCTGTGGATGTTCCACTTCAGATGTCTTGGCGCCCTGAGCTTCTAGTCAGAGACTTGTGGTAGCAGTGCCCCGGTTGGCCGTACATGCGTGGCAGCTGTCTTGCGCCGCTCCCCCACGAGTGCAGCCAACCGCCACCCAGTTCCTTCTCTACCGCCCTTGGTTTCAGTTGGAACGACAGCAGTGCCCTTATCTACTCTCGTATTCCTTTAATCTCTGCCCTTTTGTAAGTTAGTTTTCCTAATTGTTTCTCTCCATTCATTTTTCTTTCATTTTCACATTTAAAAACAAAAAAATCCCGTTTTTCTCCCCGCCTCAGGCAGGCAGCCATTGAAGAGGCATTAGACCTGGACTATTCCCATTCTTCATTCAGCTAGCCTCTCAGACATGCTTGGTTGGCTCTCCAGGTTTCAAGCGCTGTCTGACCTGCGGACTCTCAATACCAGTGACAGACAGCCACTCGCAGTGTGTCCATTGGGTAATGTGTGTTTCCCCCAGGCAAAAGTGTCCCCACCGCAAGAAACTCACAGTGCGGACAAGAAAGGCCAGGGTCCTCCAATTAAAACTTTTAATGATGATGGAGAGATCCCTCTGACCTGCCTCCGACCCCGAGTCCAGGACACCACCTTGCCAAACCTCACCTGCAGCTGCCTCAGATATGCAAAAAATTACTATTCAGGACCCTGGTCCTATCAAAGTCACAAAAAGCGATTCCCGACCACAAAAACTGCCCCGGTACCGACAGCACCCAGCGCGCTGGACTGCGAGGCACTGGGACTATCCAGTACCAATACATCCCGAGGAGCAAAAGACCCTATGTGGTGTGTGTCTCTCTCTCTCTCCTAGCTTGGAATCCAGGGAACAGAGACCTCAGACACAAAGTAGCACTATGGCGCCACCTGTTGCACCAATACAATATGACAAGTCTGGTTCCCAGCCTGAGCTTGCCTGCACTTCTGCCACCGAGACTCCCGGTACCGCAACAGTTTGTCAGCCATGCAGACCTACTCATTGCTTCCACCCTGGGAACTTCGCTCTTTGGCACTGATGACACCCCATCCAGGTCAGAGCCAAGCTTTATCACTACACCAGCTGGCTCGTCCCCTCTCTCCAGTGATGAAGTGGAGACAGGAGTGGGCACACCTCACCACCCCTCTCCTAAACCTGGACCTGCTCGGTCACAAGGCGTGGGTTGGCAACCCCCACTTGGGTGCCCCCTCCCATGGCCTTCCCACCTCAGTGGGCATACTGGGACCCCTGAGCATTATACAGAGCCCAAACCACCCAGCCATCCAATCCACCTAGGTCCAGGACACAGCGGTCGCCTCCGCCATCTGATCCAGCTTCCCCAGAACTGGAGGAGGAAGCTGAAGAATCTGCAGACAGGACAGAGGGTGACACCCTCCCACCTACCCACATCCCGACTTCGTCTCTGGACGAAACAATAATGCCACCCCCCACCCCTCCCCCCACCACACACACACACACACACACACACACACACACATCAGGAGATGACTTCAAATCCTTTCAGGATTTGTTTAAAAGAGTAGCTGATTCATTATACATGTCCTGGCTGAGTTGCCAGAGACTAACATAAGCTGACAGATATATTGCAAGCTTTTCTGTCAGCCAAAATAGCACTACCCATTAATGCTGCCATCATGGACTCAGCAAAAGCTTTATGGCAAACTCCAGCCACGGCCCCACTTTCTTGTCAGCCAAGGGTGGGCAAACTATGGCTCGTGGGCCACATACGGTCCACCAGCTGATTTTAATCCGACCCTCGAGCTCCTGCTGGGGGGCGGGGTCAGGGGCTGCTCCGTGCACACATGCCACAGCTCCACATGGCTCCCTGAAGTAGCAGCATGTCCCCCCTCCGGCTCCTATGTGTAGGGTCAGCTAGGGGGCTCTGTATGCTGCCCCGTCCCAAGCACCATCCCCGCAGCTCCCATTGGCTGGAAATTGTGGCCAATGGGAACTGCAAGGATGGGGCAGTGCGCAGAGCCGCCTGGCCACGCCTCTGTGTAGGAGCCAGAGGCGGGACATGCTGCTGCTTCTGGGAGCTGCTTGAGGTCAGCGCCACCTAGAGCCTGAGCCCCTCCCATGCCCCAGCCCTGATAGTCCTCCGAACCCCTTGATCCCAGCCAAGAGCACTCTCCTGCACCCCAAACCCCTTCCCCACCCCAGAGCCTGCACCCCCGGCTAGAGCCACCCCTGCATCCCAATCCCCTTCCCCAGCCTGGAGTCCCCTCCCGCACCCTGAACTTCTCACTTCTGGCCCCATCCCAGAGCCCATACCCCCAGCCACCCTCACCCCCCCTCTTCCCCCCCCCCACCTCAATTACGTGAGCATTCATGGCCCACAATACCCAGATGTGGCCCTCGGGCCACAAAGTTTGCCCACCCCGTTGTAAGCAATCTGACAAGAAGTACTACATGCCGTGTAAAGGAGCTGAGTTTTTGCTTACCCACCCTACTCCAAACTGATTGGTGGTAGAGGCAGTTAATCAAAGGGGGACGCAACATCAAACCAAAACCACCCCCTACGATAAAGATTGGAAACGCCTAGACCTCTTTGGCAGGCGACCCTCCAGTTTCGCATAGCAAACTATTCTGCGTTACTGGCCGTGTGTGTGTGTACACAATTTTTTCTCAGATGTCATCTTTTATTGAGCACATCCCAGCTAACAAAAACATCAATATAAAGCTGATTATTGCAGAAGGTTTTCTGATCACCAGAACTGCCCTGCAGGCTTCTCTGGATTCTGCTGACACGGCGGCCCGCTCCATCGCCATGTCCGTTGTCTTGCAGAGGACTTCATGGCTCCATTTCTCCGGCTTCACCAGGGAAGTTCAGGTGACAGTAGAGGACTTACCTTTTGAAGGGCAAAAATTGCTTGCAGAGAGCACGGACCTCTCCTCACACACCTTGAAGGACTCCCATGTGACACTAAAGACACGTAGAATCTATATCCCTGCAAACAAAAAGAAACGGCAGATTCTACAACCAACAATTCCGTCCTGCCCCAAACACTCAGCCTCAACGACATTATGATCAACGCAGCAAGCAGTGCCAGATGAGATGCAGGAGCAGTCGTCTACGTCTCAGCCATCCACTTCTAGGCAAACGTTTTGAAGTGTTGGTTGAGGACATGAGAGCCCCGTGTTCTACAATTAAAGTGTCACCTCTAATTTCCAGCCCATTTGGGGACCGCCTTACACCCTTTTACCCAGTCTGGAGAAACGTCACTAGAGACAAGTGGGTTCTGGAAATTATACAGAAGGGCTTTTCCATCCCCTTTCTTTCCATTCCACCTATCCACCCCCATCCCTCTTCAGGGACCCATCTCATGAGCAGGAAATACACCATCTCCTGCGATTAGGTGCTGTGGAACCAGTACCGGTTCAGCACAGGGGTTGGGGGTCCTACTCACATTACTTTCTCACTCCGAAGAAAACAGGTGGATGAAGGCCCATTCTGGACTTACGCAAACTGAAGAAGTTTGTGAGAACACAGCGCTTCAAGATGGTAACCCTAGCAACCATAATTCCGGCATTGGAGAAAGGAGATTGGCTCTCGGCCATCGCCCTACAGGCGCTCACTATCCACCTGGCGCACAGGAGATTCCTACGATTCACTCTGGGCAACTTACACTACCAATGCAAGGTACTTCCCTTCGGCCTCTCTACGGCTCCAAGGGCTTTTTCCAAAGTACTGGCCGTTGCAGCAGCACATCTTCGCAAGCAGGGTGTGACCATATTCCCCTATCTAGATGACTGCCTGCTAAAAACACTGACATACGACGAGGCAGTTCACGCCACTCACACCACTCTAACCCTATTTACAAACCTATGGTTACAAACCAATCTACAGAAATCCAGCCCAACTGGACCACAACCCAACAACTGCACTTTATAGGGGCACACCTCGTGTCACAGCATCAGCATGGCTACCCCAACAACGGTTTTTGCCTTAACAAACCTAATCACAACAAGAAGACACAGCTCACAAACGTTTGCCAGAACATGCCTACAACTTCTCGGACACATGTCGGATACCACGTTTGTCGTGAAACATGCCAGGCTGCATATGAGATGTCTACAAACCTGGCTACTCGCTGTATACATTCCTCACAGACACTCTATCAACAATGCCCAGCAGAGTGAAAGACTCACTCACCTGGTGGACAAAACACAAACGTCTGCTCAGGCGTTCCCTTCCAAAGGGAAACCCCATCAGTCACTATCACCACGGATGCCTCTCTGGTAGGATGGGGGGCACACTTGGCCGACATCATCCAGGGCCGATGGTCCTTAGAGAAGTCAAATCTCCACATAAATCTATTGGAACTCCGAACAGTTCTAAATGCCTGCCATCACTTTCTCCCCCTGATCCACAACAAAACTATCCAGATTCTTGTGGACAATTTGGTGACTGTTTTATATAAATCGCCAAAGAGGGGCCCGATCTTACCTGCTCTGCACAGAAGCAGTCCGCCTCTGGCAATGGTGTATCTCCAACAACATATACACATCACGGCATCCTATCTACTTGGAAACCAGAATGTCACAGCAGACGACCTCAGCAGGAACTTCTCATGGATGCACGAGTGGGAACTAGACCCACAAATTCTACAAACTGTATTCCGACAATGGGGATTCCCCTCAGTAGACCTTGCCACGACCCACGATGCCAAATGTCCACAATACTGCTCCCGAGTGGGACTGGGACGCAACTCTCTGAGACGCCTTCCTCATCAAATGGGGGCCCCTACTCCTGTATGCCTTCTGTGCCCCCCCCCCCCGATCCTCCTGTTGAGTCATATCCTACACAAGATCAGAGAAGACCAATCCAGAGTCATCTTGATTGCACCAGCATGGCCCAGACACCCATCCACTGACTAAGCGCTTTCTCGAGGGTATAGAGAACACTTACCCCACAATAAGGGACCTGACCCCTTTGTGGGACCTCAGCCTTGTTCTCGGTGCCCTCCTGGGCAAACCCTTTGAACCGGTAGTGACCTGCTCGTTCCTACACTTCTCCATGAAGGTTACCTTTTTAGTAGCTATCACATCAGCACGAAGGATGGGCCCTAATGGCACACCCACCTTATACCACACTCCTCAAGGACAAAGTAATCCTATGCTCACACCCTAAATTCATACCCAAGGTTGCCTCCCTCTTCCATTTCAACGAACCCATTCATTTACCTGTATTCTTTCCCAAGCCACACGCCAACTACAGGGAGGCGTCTGTTCACACACTAGACGTCCGCAGAGCGCTAGTGTTCTATAGAAAGAGAACACAAACATTCAGAAAATCGTCCAGGATATTCGTATCCACAAAAGAACAATCAAAAGGCCAAACCATTTCCAAACAGACTTTCTAAATGGATCTCTGATTGTATCAAACTGTTACCAAAATTACAATTTGCAAGCTCCTTCTGGACTTTGCACACGCTCTACTAGAGCTATGTCCACATCCATAGCCTTTCTCAAACATGTACCCATCATGGGTATTTGTAAAGCAGCTACCTGGGCATCGCCCCATACTTTCACCAAACATTAGGCCCTGGAACAGTAGTCAACTGTAGACGCTCGCTTTAGTCTATTGGTACTCTCCACCATACATACATCAACTTTGAAGCCCCTCTTCTCCACCGAGAGGCACTGCTCTTCAGTCACCTAAAGTGGAGCAACCACAGGGACACTCCTTGAAGAAGAGGTTACTCACCTTGTGCAGTAACTTAGGTTCTTCAAGATGGTTGTCCCTGTGGGTGCTCCACTAGCTACTCTCCTCCCCATTCTGCTTCAGAGTTTCAGCTCAATCCTCTGGGGTAGAGAAGGAACTGGGTGGCAATTGACTGTGCTCGGGCATAGCCGCTCGGAGCGGCCAGCTGGGGCAATGGTACCACAAGTCTCCCAACTTGAAGCGCAGGGCACCAAGACACCTAAAGTGGAGCACCCACAGGGACAACCATCTCGAAGAACCTCAGTTACTGCACAAGGTGAGTAACCTTCTCTTTGTAAGTAACACAATTTGGAGACTTCTTTTCTCCTTTTTCTGTCGGTTTAAAAAAAAAAAAGTATTTGAATTCTCCAGGCCACATAAAATGTTGCTGAAATAATACTACTACTATTCAGCACTTTTTGTCTCCGAAGTACTTCACAAAGAGAAATGTATCCTCATAACACCTCTGTGAGGTATGTAATTCTTACGATCCCCATTTTAAAAGATGGGGAAACTAAATAAGAGCTACTTTTCAAATATATTTTGAGACTGTCCATTATCTCACTTAAAATGACTGGTCTATCTAATGAAGAATGTGTTAGCTGGATAGTTGGCAAATATTAAAAAGGGAATTCTTTATCTATTTCTGTGTATTTTATAAATATTCTTATGAAGTGGGGAGTAGCTACCAGTCCTGGGAGCACGGCTCCTAGTGCTGGTGTACTGTCTATCCTGGCGCTTTACAGCGCTGAAACTTGCAGCGCTCGGGGAGGGGGAGTTTTTTCACACCCCTGAGCGAGAAAGTTGCAGCGCTGGAAAGTGGCAGTGTAGACAAGGCCTCTGTCACAATTTCAGTCTATCTGGAGACTGAGGAAAACAGCACTGCTTAAGTCAACCATTCAAACGTGACTGGAAAGTGATCTTCACGGTCACAATTGTTTTTTTTAAAAGAAAGCTTAGGGTACGTCCAGACTACCCGCCGAATTGGCGGGTAGTAATCTAAATTATAAGGTTTTTTTTATTGTAGAAATATTAATTTAGATTAAAGATTAACACTACTCCTAAATGTTCAATTAAGTATAACAAGCACTCCGTTAAGTGTGGTTGTTTTTGTTGGGTTTTTTTTTTAAGGTTTTGTAATTAGAAAAAAATAATAGAGAAATCTTGCCTGGCATATAAATTTTTATTGTTATAATACTTTTGTATAACTTATTAACACATGAAATTGTGCCATCAGCTGATTGAAGCTAGTAATGGAATTGATGATTTATCTACATTATTAAATAGGCACTTTACAGTGTTTTGAAAATCTGTATTGACACTTATTTGTATATCAGATGCAGTAGTTGGGTCCAACAAGAGTAACACTATTTGTCCTGGTAAGTGGTAGTCTATTTTTATATTTTGAAATTTATTTTGTCAGCATGGGGTTGGTTCAGTATATATTTGGAAAAGGCTCTAAAATAAAATATTTCCAAACTTGAATCTGTTTTTTTTTTTTTTTTTGTTTGTTTTTTTAAATCTCCTTTATTAGATTACAGGTTCTACTTCCTCCCAGCCAACAGACACAAAGAACCTTCATTTTCATTTGACTTTGTTTCAGGCTGTCTTACAGAATTGTACAGTAACTCCTCGCTTAATCATGTGCTCCAGCCTGCTCACCATTTTTGTTGCCCTCCGGGGGAGGGATAGCTCAGTGGTTTGAGCATTGGCCTGCTAAACCCAGGGTTGTGAGTTCAGTCCCTGAGGGGGCCACTTAGGGATCTGGGGCAAAAATCAGTACTTGGTCCTGCTAGTGAAGGCAGGGGGCTGGACTTGATGACCTTTCAAGGTCCCTTCCAGTTCTAGGAGATAGGATAGGATATCTCCATTAATGTTGTAGTTATGTTCCTAAAAAATGCTACTTTACGCGAAACAATGTTAAGCGAATCCAGTTTCCCCACAAGAATTAATGTAAATGGGTGTGGGGGGGAGAGGGGTTAGGTTCCAGGAAAAAATTAGATTTTATATATATACTCACTCACTCAGACATGCCAAACCCGTGAAAAAAATGAAGAAATTGGGCTTGGTTTTGGCTTAATTGACTTGTGAGTTGCTTGTTGGCTAGTTTTTTGGCTTGTAGCTTGTTACTACTTTTTTTTAATCGGCCCTCGGCAAGCAGGAGCAAGGGGGAGAGAGAGAGTCGGGGTGCACAGCAGGCCCACCACAGTCCCAAACTGTACGCCGGGGGGGATCTAGTCCCATAGAGTATTGGGGGTTCTTAGGGATTAGCTTGTTTTGGCCTTGTTTTGAAATGGGATTAACTTGATTTTTGGCTTATTGTGAAAGTTGGGGTGCTTAATTACCATGTGAAAGTTGGCAACTGAGATAGATAGATAGATATGGTGTTGGGTTCGGTTCCAGGGAAGAAGAAGAAGAAAAATACACACACAGTTTTTAAACAATTTAATACTGTACACAGCAATGATGATTGTGAAGCTTGGTTGAGGTGGTCGAGTAAGAGGGTGGGATTATGCATGGGGATATGCATGGATATTCATTGGGCCGGATGCACTGCATCTGAGGGTGCAAAAGGAGTTGGCGGATGTGATTGCAGAGCCATTGGCCATTATCTTTGAAAACTCATGGTGATCGGGGGGTCCTGGATGACAGAAAAAGGCTAATGTAGTGCCCATCTTTAAAAAAGGGAAGGAGGAGGATCCGGGGAACTACAGGCCAGTCAGCCTCATCTCAGTCCCTGGAAAAATCATGGAGCAGGTCCTCAAGGAATCAATTTTGAAGCACTTAGAGGAGAGGAAAGTGATCAGGAACAGTCAGCATGGATTCACCAAGGGCAAGTCATGCCTGACTAACCTAATTGCCTTCTATGAGGAGATAACTGGCTCTGTGGATGAGGGGAAAGCAGTGGATGTGTTATTCCTTGACTTTAGCAAAGCTTTTGATATGGTCTCCCACAGTATTCTTGCTAGCAAGTTGAAGTAGTATGGGCTGGATGAATGGACTCTAAGGTGGATAGAAAGCTGGCTACATCATCTGGCTTAATGGGCAGTGATCAATGGCTCCATGTCTAGTTGGCAGCTGGTTTGAAGCGGAGTGCCCCAAGGGTCGGTCCTGGGGCCGGTTTTGTTAATGATCTTCGTTAATGATCTGGAGGATGGGGTGGATTGCACCCTCAGCAAGTTTGCAGATGACACTAAACTGGGAGGAGTGGTAGATACGCTGGAGGGTAGGGATAGGGTCCAGAGGGACCTAGAGAAATTAGGGGACTGAGCCAAAAGAAATCTGAGGTTCAACAAGGACAAGTGCAGAGTCCTGCACTTAGGATGGAAGAATCCCATGCACTGCTACAGACTAGGGACCTAGTTGCTAGGTAGCAGTTCTGCAGAAAAGGACCTAGGAGTCCAGCGGAGGGCAACAAAAATGATGAGCAGGCTGGAGCACATGATTTATGAGGAGAGGCTGACGGAACTGGGATTATTTAGTCTGCAGAAGAGAAGAATGAGGGGGGGATTTGATAGCTGCTTTCAACTACCTGAAAGGGGGTTCCAAAGAGGATGGATCTAGACTGTTCTCAGTGGTAGCAGATGACAGAACAAGGACTAATGGTCTCAAGTTGCAGTGGGGGAGGTTTAGATTTGATATTAGGAAAAACTTTTTCACTAGGAGGGTTGTGAAGCACTGGACTGGGTTACCTAGGGAGGTGGTGGAATCTCCTTCCTTAGAGGTTTCTAAGGTCAGGCTTGACAAAGCCCTGGCTGGGATGATTTAGTTGTGGTTGGACTAGATGACCTCCTGAGGTCTCTTCCAACCCTGATATTCTATGATATTTCCCAGGGAATGCCTTGCTGCTGAACTAGCACTCAGCTAAGCCCTCAAGCGTTAACGCATTGTTGTTAAGTAGCCTCACACTCTACAAGGCAGCATGAAGAGAGGGAGGAGGCACAATAGATTCATGGCAATGTCTGCACACATTCCCTGCAGAAACTGAACATGATGGTGAACCCACACTATCCCACTGGAGCACGCCACTCCCTCCACTTTTCCAAAGTGGTGGGTGGGTGGGGGTGTGTGTGTGTGTGGGGGGGGGGGGGGTGAGATGCACATTGCCCCTCTAAGTACACTGCCTTTTTAAGTAGATCAGCAAGTTGAGATGGCAGCTGCTGCCTGCAAGCTCCTTCCGTCCTGAGCCCTGTTGTGTCCGTCTCCCCGTGCTCTGTGGAGATAGGGTACAGGAGAAGGGGATATCAGTACCCCTCTTCTTCCTCCCACCCCGCCACACAGCAAGCAAGAGGCTCCCTGGAGCAGCTCAAAGGTGGAGGGTAGGAGCAGTACATGGCAGTGGGGAGTGAACTGCCTGGCAATTGATAGCCTGCTGGGCAGCTGTGGCACAGGTAACTTAGGGGAGCTGATAGGGAGCTGCCGACCCATTCTGGTTCCAAGCCCCCACTAGCTAGCTCCAACGGGCTGCTCTTCCTGCCAGTGGACAAAACAGGCGGCTGCCAAACAATGTTATAAGGGAGCATTCCGCAACTTTAAATGAGCATGTTCTCTAATGGATCAGCAACAAAACAACATTAACCGGGACGAGGTTAAGTGAGGAGTTACTGTACAGAACAGAGAATTCTTGTCTATCAAGGAAAAAGTGCTGCTGAAGTTCAGATGAATGTTGGGTGAAATTCGTATTAAGGAAGATACTTGTCTGAGATTTATGAATTGGATTCTTTCTTGAGTTGGATTTTTTTTAATTGGATTGACCTTTAGGAAAACACTACTGCTACAGGAGGTGCATCTAGAACAGGGGTCTCAAACTCAAATGACCATGAGGGCTAGTTCATTGGCCCGAGGGCCGCATCTCTCTCTCTCTCTCGCTGCCCCCACTCCATCCCTTCCATGAGGCCCCGCCTCCTCCCACCCCTTCCCTGAAGTCCCCACCCCAACTCTGCCCCCTCCCTGCCCCCAGAGGGTGCATGAGGGGTGTGGTGGGGGCTCAGGGCAGGGGGTTGAGGTGCAGGCAGGGGGCTCAGGGTACAGAAGGGGTGTGGGATGCAGCAGGGGGCTCAGGGCAGAGGGTTGGGGTTTAGGCAGGGGGCTCAGGGCAGGGGGTTGGGGTGCAAGCAGGGGGCTCAGGGCAGGGGATTACGGTGCAGAAGGGGTGTGGGATGCAGCAGGGGTCTCAGGGCAGGAGGTTGAGGTGCAGGCAGGGGGCTCAGGGCAGGGAGCTGGGGTGCAGGAGGGCTTCAGGCTCCGGGGTGGCAGCGGCGCACACTGGGGCCAGGGCAGGCTGTTGGCTCCGGCTCCGGCTTGGCTTGGCTTGGCTCCGCTCCAGGAAGTAGCTGCAACCATGTCCCTGCGGCCCCTGGGGGAGGGGGATGCAGGGCTCCACACCCTGCTTGCTGCTTCTCCAGGTACCTCCCCCGAAGCTCCCATTGGCTGCGGTTCCCTGTTCCCGGCTAATGGGAGCTGCGGGGGGGCGGTGCCTCCCTGGAAGCCAGAGCAACACTCAGACGGAGCCCTCTGCTCCCCCCACCCCTCCCCGGCCGCAGGGATGTGATGCCAGCCACTTCAGGGAGCGGCGCGGGGCTCGAGGGGGGCAATCCTGCTGCTGTAATTTGCCCACCCCTGGCCTGGAGGTAGGCCGGGGGGGCGCGCGGGCCGCTTGGCGGGCTGCAGGAAATAGCCCCGTGGGCCGCGTGTTTGAGACCTCTGATCTAGAATGTAAGAATGGTCCTACTGAGTCAGGCCAATAGTCCATCTAGCCCAGTATCCTGTCTTCTGATACCCCCTGGCCCCCATTCATAAAGGTTCATAAAAGCTCCATTTTGGGTTTAGGCTGTTTATAATTTCAGTTTTTATATTTCCTGTTGACGTAGATCTCTAAATATCTATTCTTCTTCGAGTGATTGCTCATGTGTATTCCACAATAGGTGTTCATGCTCGCTATTTGTACCGGTGCCGGAAGTTTATCCCCTAGCAATATCCATAGGGGAATGCCCCTAGCGACTCCTGGAGTATAAGGGGCACTGCGTGCTTCCTCCCACCCTCAGTTCCTTCTTGCCACCAGTGAAGGTGCTTCGGAACTGCTCTGCTACAGCTTTGCTGTAGCTCGTCCCCAGAACTGCTTGTTCGTTCAGTGTGTGGTACTAGTTAGTTTAGTTTAGTGCGGCCGGACCAGGGCATGCCCCGGGGTTTTAAGTTGTGCAGCACTTGTAGGCGACCTATTCCAGCTAGTGATCCGCACACAGACTGTTTACACTGTTTGGGGAAAACCGATCTCAGCGATTGCTGCAAAATTTGCAAGTCGTTTAAGCCTCGGACCAAGTGAGAAAGGGACATTAGGCTCCGGGCTATTCGGAGTCAGCGCTGACCCTGGCTCCGGTGTGGCGCTCTGAGTCGGCACCGGGCACCGCGGTGTCTGTGCACGGCGACCCTTCGGCCACTGACTAGTCGGCACTGCTCCCTGTTCATGGGGCAAGCAAAGAAGGCTAGGAAGAGGCCTTCTTTGCAGCGGCACCGGAGTAAACCCGGGACAGAGGCTGGACCCATGTTGGGCAGTCCTCGATCCCCGCCGGCCTCTAGGCCTCTGAGTCAAGTCGAGCGGAGTAGCCCAGCCCATTTGGAGCAGGCCTCCCCAGATGTCCGGATGCTCTCCACACCAGAGGCCCTGCAGGTGGCCCGGGATGTCATGTCCATGCCAGTACCAGGAGGACCGCCGATGTCGGTACCAGAGGCAAGCCGCCACTGGGATCTCCACAGTTGTCCCCGACTTGGTACTGGTCAAGGGAATGTTCCCGACGCTGTTCGCCGCCCGGCGACTATTCAGGGCAAAGTCCATGTGGGATGCCCTCAACTCCCACCAGGTTGTCTGGTTGGGTTCCGTCTGACTGAGACTCGCGGCACTGCTCCGCCTCAAGGAGCGAACACTGATGGGACCGAGGCAGACTATGCCAAAGGTTCTCATCTCGGTGGGGCTACTGCAGCCAGTCACGACACGTTCGTCCTGTTCCAGGACCCCGCCACAGCACCGCCCCCTCAGCCCCGGGCATCGATCGCCAGAATCTCGCCATCGCGGGTCTGCCCGCCGGAGCCGATCGCAGATCAACTGTTACAGACAGTACTGGCCCTCCACTTTGGGATCGCGGTCCCTCTGGTTGGCATCGCTCTCGGTGCTGCTGCTTCTCCTGGTCCAGGGACACCAGCAGGTCATATGTCAGCCCAGCCTCCCTTCGTAGTCGTCCATCGATGGGCCAGGCCAGCCAAGCCAAATAGCCGGCTCCACTAGTGCCACAGCAGGTGCAGTGGCACCGGGCCCAGTGGCTGGCCCAATGGTACTCCCGACGCAGCCCCCAGCGGGGGCTCGTTCGGTGGCTGGAGCCTCAGAAGGACCATCGGCCTCCCTCTCCAGACCTCCAAGGAAGGAGTCGGTGGGATGTACATCCCCGGCACTGTGCCCGGAGACCGACCAATGGTGGACCCTCCGGTGCCGGTGGACACACAAAGTACCGCACCAGCCTCCTCACCCTCCCCTGATGAGGCGATTATGGTCCCTCCGTCCCACAGGAGGACTTGATGCCACCCTTTTTAAGAGTTCTTGGTGTGCCCTAAAGTCTCCACCTCCAGGCAGAGGAGATGGAGGAGCCTCCCTGTTTAATGTATTGTCCTCCTCGGCACCTGGCAGGGTGGCCTTGCCTCTCCATGAAGGGGTGGTGAAAATTTCAAATGCCCTATGGCAAACCCCGGCCTCATTGGCCCCCATCTCTAAGAGAGCAGAACGCAAGTATTTTGTGCCCGCCAAGGGGCATGAATACTTGTACACCCACCCTGCTCCTAACTCTCCCTGGTGGTCGAGTCGGTCAACCAGCCCCTACCCCGAAAAATAAAGTTTCAAGGAGGCTGGACTCATTTGGAAGAAAAATGTATTCGTCCTTGAGCTTCCAGTTATGAGTGGCAAACCACCAGGCTCTCCTGGGACGGTATGAGTTCAATCTGTGGGGCTCCCTGCCCAAGTTCAAGGACTTGCTCCAGGAGAGTGACAGGAAGGAGTTCAAAGCGCTGGTGGAGGACGGTACAGTGGCTGCCAGGGCAACTCTGCAGGCAGCTTTGGATGCAGGGGACACGGCCGCACAGTCCATGGCCTCCGCGGTGTCCATGAGAAGGGCGTCATTGCTCCTGCTTTTTGGGCTGTCCAGCCAGGCGCAGACCTCCCTGCAGGACCTCCCGTTTGACAGCAAAGCTCTGTTTGCTGAACAAACGGATACAAAGCTGCATGGCCTGAAAGACTCCCGCACGACGCTCCAGACTCTGGGTCTCTGTTTCAGATCCGACTAAACCCAAGTTCAAGTGCAGCAGAGTCCCACCTAGGCCACCCATTCAAAATACGAGACCGCTTATAAAAAGTCACGGGACTATAAGAGGCACCCACAGAGGCGGTCTCGGCCTGCGTGGGTCCTCCAAGGGCAAGTAGGTAGGGAAAAGGCGGTTTTGACAGGACGCCCGGGGCGCCCTGCCAGTCCTCATCCGGATCCACCCTCATAAAGCTCCCCTTCTCCAGTCTGACCTCCGAGCCCCCATACGTGGTGTTTCATAAAGACACGATCCAGCTCCGCCCACACCCTTCGTTCCACCTGATGGTGGTCTCCGCCTATCACATGGGTCAGGATATTTTTCTGTCGGTCCTCTGCCCCATGCGTCCAGTGAGGAGCACTGCCGCCACACACTGGATGTGAGACGGGCTCTGGCTTTTTACCTGGAGTGGACTAAGTGGCCAACCTTTCATGAACCGATCTCCATCCAGTGGCGCTCCAACTGGATCACCTTGTGAAGCCATACCTGTTATAACCTGGCGGGAATCCCTCTGCCGCCAATTGTGAAGGCACACTCGACTAGGGCGCAGGCCTCGTCGGCTGCCTTTTTGGCCCATGTCCCTATTCAGGACCTTTATAGGGCTGCCACATGGTCTTCAGTTCACATGTTCACCTCGCGTTATGCGATTGTCTCCCATACCAGGGAGGACGCCAGGTTCGGCAGGGCCATACTCCATCCTGAGAGTTTGACCTCCTTCCCACCTCCAACAGCTATAGCTTGGAATCCCCTATTCTGGAATACACATGAACAATCAATCGAAGAAAAGACAGTTACCTTTCCGTAACTGGTGTTCTTCGAGATGTGTTGCTCATGTCTATTCCACATCCTGCCCGCCTTCCCCTCTGTTGGAGTTGTTTGGTAAGAAGGAACTGAGGTTGGGGGGGGAGCACGCAGCGCCCCTTATACCGCGCCATGGAGGCGCCACTCCAGGGGTTGCTAGGGGCACTCCCCTACAGGTACTGCTAAGGGAAAAACTTCCGGCACTGGTGCACGTGGCGAGCACGCACACCTATTGTGGAATAGACCTGAGCAACACATCTTGAAGAACACCAGTTTCGGAAAGGTAACTGTCTTTTCATGGAGTCTGTTCTCTGCCAAAGATCTCAAGTAGGTTTTCAGTCTTCACCTACTGACAAGAAGCATAACCTAGGTGTCTAGGCTGGTTTAGGAAGCTCCTTAAGAGGTCAAATTAACAAGTTGATAAATCTCTATTCACTTTCAACTGTTAATAGGCTGAAACTACTTTTGTCATAAGCTGGATGAGTAGAAAAGTTTGGTTTGTTTTTATGTGCCTGATTTAGTTCATTTTATTTTTCTTGTAGATAATTATCAAACAGCACAGCTGCTTGCCTTGATTTTGGAGCTGCTCACCTTTTGTGTGGAACACCACACATATCACATCAAGAATTATATTATGAACAAAGATTTGCTAAGAAGAGTATTGGTCTTGATGAATTCAAAACACACATTTTTGGCCTTATGTAAGTAGTAAATCGTCGTTTACTTTGTTTTAAAGATTGTGTGTATACATTTAGCACTGAAATACTTCATGCTCAGAATCTGTTGAATTTACATGCAACGCCTTGGATTAATTTGTAAGTGTGTAAATATCCACATTTTAAAAAATCCAGTGAGCCACCAAAGTTGCTATTCTTTATTGAAGTTACCTTGTCGTGTAATTTAGGTCCAAAATGTGACACAACTGTCAAATTAACAGAAACACAAAGGTAGAAGGCTTTAGGAACCATGGTCTTCTAGTCCACCAGCAAAAGCAGGAAACCCACCTGCTTAGTGCTCCAAAGGAAGGTGAAAACACCTGATATTCCCTGCCAATATTCCCAAGTACTGTGCGGTGGAAGGAGAGGTTGGTAATTCTGTTTCCTCCTCCACCCCGTGGAATGGATCATTTTGGAATTGGGAAGTAAGAATAAACTATGATTTTAGGTGTCTAGTCTCACTGAAACTGAGATCATTATAAAACCATAAAATCCACTATTATTGGTAGGGAATTAATTAAATTACTATTTTATGCACCATGGTACATAAGGAATGACCTAACATGTTTTGTGCTCGCCTCTCAGAGCTAGACAGCAGAAAGAGAGTGCGCAAATGAACCAATAAAATCTATATATCAGATGGGCTAACACTTATTGCTGCTTCATGTAAACAAGAAAATAATGGAACCAGAGTTTTGTTGGTTTGTGCGCAACAAGAAATGTGAAAGGAAGAAAGGTTTGCCCTATAGGAAAAAGACAAACCAATAGATGCTTATTTTGAACCTTTCAAAAAGGTGTTTTAAAAACTGCAAGCAAAAAAGTATTGAAAAGAACTTTGCAACCCTTTTAACAGACGTTGTCAGTCTCTGGGCTGGTCTCACTCCCACTGAAGTCAGTCTTTAGGTTTTCTGTTGATTTCAATAAGAGCAGAATGGGGATTGTACAATGATTATCAAAGATTTCTAAATTTTCTTTAAATTATAGGTGCTCTTCGCTTTATGAGGAGGATAATTGGCCTGAAGGATGAATTTTATAACCGTTATATCACCAAGGGGAACCTGTTTGAGCCAGTTATAAATGCTCTTTTGGATAATGGAACTAGGTACAATCTGCTGAACTCGGCTGTAATTGAACTGTTTGAATTCATCAGAGTGGTAAGTTTTTAAGCAAGTTTTGTTTAAAACACTAAGTTTTAGGCATGTAACATCTCATGTATTGAACACAAAATGCAGAGTCTAGAAAATTTCACACTAAAAAGGATAATACCAATAACAAAAGTTTAGCTATTATAATACTCCAGTATAAAAGTCCTTTGTTTTGTCTTGTGTTTGCATCTTGCTGGACTATCCTTTTCCTATAACTTTAGAGAGCATGTCTGGCCAAGAAGTTGGGGGTTAGGAACTAGTTAACATTTCTCCTCTTGAAATCAGCATGTAAAACGTGTGTGTGTGTGTGTGTGTGTGTGTGTGTGTGTGTGTGTGTTGATTAGAGCAATGTTAATTCTTTTTCGAGTGCTTGCTCATATAGATTCCAATTAGGGGTGGGTGTGTGTGTGTGTGTGTGTGTGCGCCACGTGCGCGGCCGTCGGAGAACTTTTACCCTAGCAACACCCGGTGGGTCGGCTGTGAAGCCCCCTGGAGTGGCGCCTTAATGGCGCTGGATATATACTGCGGCCAACCCAGTGCCCCCTCAGTTCCTTCTTACCACCTGTGATGGTCGTTGGAACTGTGGAGCTCGGCTTTGCTGCTCTCCACTCTCCCTAGCGTTTTTTCTCTCAACAGTGTTAATAGTTTATAGTTAGTATAGTTATAGAGTTTTTATATAGTTATAGTGTAAATAGTTCTATTTAGCAGGGTTGGCAGGGATTTTTCCCTCCTCCCCGCTGGTAGTTTGGGCTCATGCCCGAGGCTCCGGGTTTTAAACCCTATGCGTCCTGCTCCAAGCCCATGCCAACGGGTGACCCCCATGACTCTTGCCTAAAGTGTCTGGGGGAATCTCATCTGGACCATTCAGACCATGGCCAGGACAATCTGGCAAACGCCCGCATCCATTCCTCCGACTGCTAAAGGGGTGGAGTGGAAGTACTTCGTCCCTTCCAAGGGATATGACTATTTGTGTACACATCCACAGCCTTGTTCACTGGTGGTGGCCTTGGTGAATGAGAAGGAGCGCCATGGTTAGCAAGCCCCAGCACCCAAATCAAAAGAGGCCAAACGCCTCGATTTATTTGGGCGCAAAGTTTACTCCTCAGGCGGTCTTCAGCTCCGGATCGCAAACCAGCAGGCGCTCCTGAGCCGGTACAACTATAACTCTTGGAACTCCACGTTAAAGTTCAAGGAGCTGGTTCCTTCGGAGTCCAGAGAGGAGTTTGGGGCCCTGGTGGAAGAGGGCAAGACGGTGGTGAGGACCTCATTACAGGCCTCGTTGGACACCGCAGTCTCTGCCGCTTGGACCCTCTCTTCAGGCATTGCAACGAGACATATATCTTGGCTGCAAGCTTCCGGCTTACCACCGGAGCTTCAGCAAACATTACAGGATCTCCCCTTTGATGGAGAGGGCCTGTTTTCAGACAAAACTGACTCGAGGCTTCAGAGACTCAAGGGCCATAATGCGATCGCTGGGGATGCTCACACCGGCTACCCAGCGGAAGCCATTTAAGCCTCAGCCCCAACGCTCCTATCCTCCTCCTCGGCCGAGGCAGGACTTCTGTAGGAGGCGGGGACGCAATACCAGGAGGAAACCATCCAACCACCAACCCGGCCAAGGCCAGTGTTCCAAGCCCTAAGCAAAACTTTTGAAGGGACTCTCAAGGACGATGTACCGGGCCTCAGTCAGGATCCTACCCCATCCTTCCTGAATCGTTTATCCCATTTCCACCGTGCTTGGTCCCTTATAACCATGGACCGTTAGGTTCTTTGCACGGTGGAAAGGGGATACTCTCTCCAATTTTCTTTCTCCCCGCCCTTGCTCCCCATCCCTCTTCAGGGACCCTTCTCACGAGCAACTCCTCATTCAGGAGGTTCAAACGCTCCTATCCGTGGGGTCGATTGAGGAGGTTCCAAGAAAGCTAAGGGACATGGGATTTACTCCCGTTACTTGCTAATCCCCAAGGCAAAGGGCGGGCTTCGGCCTATCCTGGACCTGCGCAGACTCAACAAATTCATGGTAAAGTTGAAGTTCCGCATGGTGTCCTTGGGCAACATTATACCTTCCCTGGATCCTGGAGACTGATACGCCGCCCTTGACATGAAGGACGCATATTTCCACATAGCAATCCATCCGGCGCACAGACTCTTCCTCCACTTTGTGGTCAACCGCGAACACTACCAGTTCACGGTCCTTCCGTTCGGCCTTTCCCCGCCCCCCCCGGGTGTTCACCAAATGTATGGCAGTCATGGCAGCCTCCCTTCATCAGAGACGGATACAGGTATAACCGTATCTCAACGACTGGCTCATCCAAGGTCGCACCAAAGAACAGGTGCAGTCCCACATTCAAGCGATCACGGACACGGTTTCTCGATTAGGTCTTCTCATCAATGTGGCGAAGTCGACTGTAGAACCAACCCAGAGAATAGAATTCATCGGGGAGGTCCTAGATTCTGTGCATGCCCGAGCCCTCCTGCTGGACGCTCGTTTCCACGCTCTGACGGGCCTCATCCAGAGCCTTCAAAGCTTCCCAACCTCGATGGCAAGAACGTGCCTGAGTCTCCTGGGTTATATGGCTTCCTGCACATACGTGACCAAACATGCCAGACTTCTACCAGACAGCTGTCTACCAGACGGCCTGAACCTGGTGGTCACTGTCCCGGAAGAGGTCCTCGCCTCCCTCCAATGGTGGCTAGACCCAAGGGTGGTATGTGACCGAGTTCCCTTCCACACCCCTCAGCCCTCCTTGTCCCTCATCATGGTTGTGTCAGCCCTGGAATGGGGCACCCACCTTGGGGACATCCAGATGCAAGGTCTATGGGCCCCATCCGATCTCTCTCTCTCTCTCTCTCTCTCTCTCTCTCTCTCTCTCCATATCAACGTATGGGAGCTGATGGCGGTACATCTTGCGTGACAAGCCTTTCAGGAGCGGTTGCACAGTCGTTGTGTGGCGGTCCTCACAGACAACACCACGGCCATGTTCTACATCAACTAGCAAGGGGGGGCTCATTCCTCCCCCCTCTGTCAAGAGGCCATTCGACTACGGGAGTTCTGCATAGCCCATTCCATTCACCTGGTGGCGTCGTTTCTCCCAGGGGTCCAGAACACGTTGACGGACCACCTCAGCAGGTTCTTCCAATCCCACGAGTGGTTGCTTTGCCCCAATGTCGTCCCCTCCATCTTCCTAAAGTGGGGGTTTCCCCAGGTCGACCTGTTTTGCCTCGCGCAGCAACCGGAAGTGCCCGGTGTTTTGCTCCCTCCAGGGCCCCTCCCCGGGCTCTCACAGAAGCCTTCCTACTCCCGTGGACAAGTAGGTTGTTTTACACCTTCCCACCGTTTCCCCTTGTACTCAAGGTCCTGATCAAGGTGTGCAGGGACAGATCACGACTGATTCTGGTCGCCCCGGCGTGGCCCAGGCAGCATTGGTACACCACGCTGTTGGAGATCTCAGTGGACGTCCTGATTCCGCTGCCTCTCTTTCCAGACCTGATAACGCAGGATCGTGGCCGCCTCTGTCACCCCGACCTGCGGTCTCTCCACCTCACGGCATGGATGCTGCGTGGCTGAGCCACTCTGAACTCCTCTGTTCTTGTTTGGTGCAGCAGGTCCTGTTGGGCAGCAGGAAACCTTCCACTCAGGATACGTATATGGTTAAATGGAAGCAATTCTCATGCTGGTGTTCTCACCACGACACGTTTCCCCTCCAAGCATCAGTCCAGAATGAGAGGACAATCTCCTGAAACAGCAGGGCCTGGCGATATCATCCATCAGAGTTCACCTGGCGGCCATCTCAGCTTTCCACCCGGGAGTGAATGGCCGATCTGTCTTCCCCAACCCCATGGTTGGTAGGATCCTCAAGGGCCTGGACTGTCTCTATCCGCAGGTACAACAGCCTGTACCCACATGGGACCTCAACTTGGTCCTCTCCAGACTTATGAGACCCCCGTTTGAACCCTTGGCCACATGTTCCCTTTTGTACCTCTGTTGGAAAACAGCTTTCCTCGTTGCTATCACTTCAGCGAGGCGTCTCTGAGCTCAAGGCTCTTACATCGGAACCACCTTACACGATCTTCCATAAGGATAAGGTGCAGCTACGACCTCACCCTGCCTTTCTTCCCAAGGTGATATCGACTTTTCATATCAACCAGGGCATCTTCCTTCTGGTTTTCTTCCCAAAACCTCATGCCAATAGTCAGGAACAACGGCTTCACTCCCTCGATGTTCATAGGGCTCTGGCCTTCTACATTGAAGGTACAAAGCCGTTCCGGAAAATGACGCAGTTCTTCGTCGCAGTAGCAGACCAGATGAAGGGTCTTTCAGTCTCCTCCCAGCGGATCTCTTCTTGGATCATGTCATGTATTCGTGCTTGCTATGATCTGGCCGGGGTCCCGCCCCCCCCCCCCCCCCTCCAATCTCACCGCTCACTCCACAAGGGCTCAGGCTCAGCAGCCTTCGTGGCCCAGGTGCCAGTCCAGGAGATCTGCAGAGCTGCTACTTGGTCTTCAGTGCATACGTTTGCCTCACACTATGCCATCGTTAGACAGGCCAGAGACGATGCAGCATTTGGTAGGGCAATCCTACAATCCACGGTACTTCACTCTGACCCTATCGCCTAGGTAAGGCTTGGGAGTCACCTAATTAGAATCGATATGAACAAGCACTCGAAGAAGAAAAGACGGTTACTTTTCTTTGTAACTGTTGTTCTTCGAGATGTGTTGCTCATATCCATTCCAAACCTGCCCTCCTTCCCCTCTGTCGGAGTAACCGGCAAGAAGGAACTGAGGGGGGCGCTGGGTTGGCCGCAGTATATATCCAGCGCCATGAAGGGGCCACTCCAGGGGGCTCCACAGCCGACCCACTGGGTGTTTCTAGGGTACAAGTTCTCCGGCGGCCGTGCACACGGCGCACGCACACCTAATTGGAATAGATATGAGCAACACATCTCTAACAGTGACAAAGGCGTGTAACCGTCTTTTTTAGGCCTGCTACTTCTACCCACTGCCTAGGGAAAGGTATGGGAAAACGGCACCAATGGCATCACAACTACTAAGCCACTTGGGCTGCTTGGGGAGGAAGGAGGGGACTGGCAGGAGTACCTGGGATGATACTTGTTTGGTGTGGGTGCCTTGAGGTCTATAGGGTTGGGGTCAGGTGAATCTTTGGGAGATGAGAAGATTGTCTTCTACCTGTAGCTGTTTCCCACAAGACTATCCTATATTTGTAGGTCTTGCATATCACTTTGGATCGAAGACGGTATCTAAATCAGTAAAATGTCTTCTAAGACTAAAACTATAATTTCTTATTCATCTAAACTGGAAAAAGTGCTTTTGTTCTAGAATCAGTGTTGTAGTGAAAAGGGAGTTCTAGTCTCCTTGCAACTCAGGAGGTTTGGTTTTATTTTTCCTAAACCATTCCTAATAGGTGGTTGAACAACTTTGAATACGTGTAGTGGTAGTGATAGTGATCCTACTATCATCATGAAGTAAAAATAGCACGAGTAATAGTGCTCTCATCAGTCAGCAACTCTTACACCAGACAGCTATCACAAAAGCTTTTGTTGAGTAAATGTCAACTGTTACCAGTATGCATGGGGACTTTTTGAGTTTAACTTCCTTTTTTTATTAAATGAACATTTTAGATACCTAATATGGGAGCTCTCTGACCAGAAAAGTCAGAAATGAAAGGCCTTCCACTTACCCATGGGCAGTAACTTGTTACCTGCTGTGTAACAAGGAAAGAGGAAGTTTAAACACTTATTTATTCTGACTACCGTTTTACTCCCCTCTAATCCCTATTTCTTACCCACACATAAATTGTACTTCCAGACTGAGGCCAAAATAGACAAGTTACAAAGGATGTAAACCTGTGTCTTTTAGAAAGACATCCTTCTGACTAATCAACTGCATAGTTATTGGATGAAATTCAGAGAAGTTATGTGGCATAAATTGCGTGTCAGCAAGTGGGTGTGAATATAGGTCCAAAGGAGTCTAATTTAACATAAATTACATGCTGAAAAACAAAATAGACACAGCCTACTTCAGCTTCCCTCCCAAAGGCTGGGTCTTTACAAGAAGGTCCTTGCAGTGTGGCCCGAAGGTCCACAAAGTCAGACCAAGAGGTTGTTCAGAGACCCACTTTCATGTTTGCAGACTGAAAGAGGCCAGTAAATATAGCATGCTTTAACACCTTGAGTGGCTGGCAGTCCCTATCCAGAAAATGGGCATGTTTTTAGCATTCTGCAGGACTTGAGGGAGCATGTCTGGCCAAAAAGTTGGGGGGTGGGAATTGGTTAACATTCTCCTCTTGAAATCAGCATGTAATACAGGGGTAGGCAAACCACAGCCCGCGGGCCGGATCCGGCCCGTCAAGGCTTTGGATCCAGCCCCGCACCGCTCCTGGGAGCAGACGGCAGTGCAGCCCCAGGGGGGCAGCAGAGAGCTCCGCGCACTGCCCTCACCTGCAGGCATCGCCCCCCGCAGCTCCCATTGGCCTGGAATGGGGAACTGCGGCCAGTGAGAGCTTAGGGGGAGGTACCCGCAGGCGAGGGCAGCGTGCAGAGCCCTCTACCCGTCCCCCCCACCTCACCAGGGGCTGCAGGGATGTGGTGCCAGCCACTTCCGGGAGCAGCAGGGCCAGGGTAGGCAGGGAAGCTGCCTTAGCGCCGCTGCTACCCCAAAGCCACTCCAGGTAAGCAATGCTGGGCCAGAGCCTGCACCCCACATCCCTCCTGCACCCCACACCCCAACGCCCTGCCCTGAGCCCCCTTCCTGTACACTGCACCCCCACCCCCATCCCAACCGCCCTGTCCTAGCCCTACATTTATGGCCCTGCATGCAATTTCCCCACCCAGATGTGGCCCTCGGGCCAGAAAGTTTGCCCACCCCGATGTAATAGCTGTAAAAACGTACGTGTGTGTGTGTGTGTGTGTGTGTTGCTTAGAGCAATGTTAATTTTAGGCTTGCTACTTCTACCCACTACCCTTGTAGGGAAAGGTATGGGAAAATGGCACCAATGGCATCACGACCACCAAGCTATTTGGGCTGCTTGGGGAGGAAGGAGGGGACTGGCAGGAATACCTGGGATGACATTTGTTTGGTGTGGATGTCTTGAGAGCCATAGGGTTGGGGTCAGGTGAATCTTTGGGTTCTGCATGAGGAGAAAAGTGTCTTCTACCTGTAGCGGTTATCTTTCCCACAAAAAGAGAAAATGCATTGGGTTTTCAGTTCATTCAAACACGGGCATTTTTTGACTCTTCCCCCTTTGCCCATTTTAGTACAGAAAGAAATGATCAGGCCCATAAAGTGGGATTCATTAGAGACTGACTGAGAGGTAACTGTTCCACATTAACTACATTACATATAAAGTGAATGTTAAAACTCTGATTCTTATATGAATGTTACATGTTTATTTGCTCTTGCCTTGTATTTTTCACATGAAGGCGTAATCGTGTATAAAACACTACATTCATCTCCACAGAAACTCACGTTGATATCACAGATAAGAGACAGCAAGTGAGAATAAGGAGCAGATAAATTCAAGCATCCATTTTCCATTTACATTAGAAGCAATTCTGTTGATCTCAAAGATTGATTTATTTAAATTTTTCCATGAAGAGAAATGAAGTAACTTTCTCATTTGTCATTTGCAATAATTTTTTTCATTTTGGAAAAACGAGTCGAGTAACTTTTAAAGCTAATAGCCTTTACTGAAAACCTCTGATCTTCTGTATCTTACTATTACATTTGAGATTTAAATATTGTTTTGTGCTTATGCAGGAAGATATCAAGTCACTTACTGCACATATAGTTGAAAACTTTTATAAGGCACTTGAATCTATTGAATATGTTCAGACATTCAAGGGGCTGAAGACTAAATATGAGCAAGAAAAAGACAGACAAAATCAGAAATTGAACAGGTACTGTATTATTCGCACATCTTGAAACTCAAACTTTTGTAATAAAACAAAATATTCTAATAGCATTTCTGGATATTCTTTCTAGAGGATTCCCTAGAGTAGTTAGATGTGTGTGGAATTACTTTATTTTTCACGTTCTCTTGTTTCCACGTTAAATTTACACAATAATCTGACTTGTAGAGCTGACCAACTTGAATAGTAAATTGGTGGGTGGCTGAGGGTGGAAGGAATGTTTTCTATCAGAGAAATTTGATTAAGGCCATGTCTACACTACCACTTACGTTGGCAAAACTTATGTCCCTCAGGGGTGTGGGGAAAAAAACACTCCAGAGTGACATAAATTTCGCTGGCATAAGTGGCAGTGTACACAGCGCCATGTCAATGACAGAGCTCTCTCCTGACAGCATAGAGCAGCTACATGGTCTTACAGCGGCGCAGCTGAATTGGTACAGCGTAAGCCACTGTTGGATAGCTCATAACACATAGATGCATCTTGCAGTGTGCTCTAAAACCATCCTGACATATTTGACATTAAACTTAAACTCTAATTTGGAGCGGCGGTTACTAGAACTTGGGTAGGGTCAAGAGTAGAATCCTCTATGAAATCTTTACTACTGACATTGTCATGCAGAGTTCGCCTTTTGGGCACTTTGATTCTTGTACATTCTATCTGGACACTTATAATCTAAATAACTAATCTGATCTAGACTGCCTACACCATCCCACTAAATTCATTTCAAGGCATCAAGAAATTATTTTCAGGATGAGCTAGTACAGTCTTTGAGTATTGTGCTTCATAGTGAGTTGTACTTTTTCAGGTTGCTTCTGTGCTGATCTTTAGCCACACTGTCAACCATTCATGGTTCCTTGTTTGATTGATTGTAAACCAGCGACAAGGCTTGAATCATTTGTGGTTGTTTCTTACAGCGTCCCATCCATATTGCGTAGTAACAGATTTCGCCGAGATGCAAGAGCCTTAGAGGAGGATGAAGAAATGTGGTTCAATGAAGATGAAGAGGAAGAAGGTGAAGCTGTTGTACCTCCAATAGAGAAATCAAAACAAGAGGATGACTTTCCAGATAGTTATGAAAAGTTTATGGAAACTAAAAAAGGTAATTTATTTATAATTTCTGTTCTGCAGTACAAAACTATTATATACCATACATCGTGTGACTTGAGATAAACATCTTGATTCTTTGAGTAGGTGTCCCCTATGGGTGCTCCACTTTAGGTGTGCACACACCAGTGCGATTTTTGTTTGGAGATTTTTGGTAACGGGGCCTGCACCTGCACCCTGTTTATCTTCATGGTCCAATCCCAGGGCATATGGGGGTGGGCAGACGCAACTCTAGTTCCTTCTCAACTGCCTGTGGTTAGAGACTGAGCCTTTCTGTGTACATTAGCCTCAAAGTTTTAGCCAGCTTGCTTGTTTTATTCTTTTTTTCATTTTGTTAATTTTCCACATATGCTATATGCTTTTGCGCGGCTTGCCCTGTTTTTGTGTTTTGCAACCAGCCACTGAGTGCCCTGCTTCACCAGTATTAACTAGGTTTCTGTTGCAAGAGGACTTCCAAATGTTTGAAGAACCTGAATCCCCTCTACTGAGAGGTACCAAGAAGGAATCTCCTGGCAGTACTGACATGCACCCTGCTGCTGCCAAACCTGCAGATGCAAGCAATGAAACACCAGTACAGACACCATTAACCCCCCACTCCTCCTTAAAACCGGGGATACCACCTCCTCAGACGCTTGAGATCTCTGCCCAAGATTCCACTACCTTTCCATTTGAACATCCCTCCCCTAAGATGTATACCTAGAAAGAGACTCCAGAAACCAATGACTGATCCGACACCACCTCTGGCAGGAGCACTCTTGGGGTCCCTCCCCCTTCCCTTATGTCCCATAAGACTGGACTTTCTTGACTCCTTGGGTCCCATAGGGAGACCAGTTCTCTAGAGGATACCCTTACTCAAGAGGACCCTCCAAGAGGGGCAACCACTGGTACCCCAGGACCCTCTAGAAGGAGAGCTGAAGAAGAGGCAGTGCCATTGAACAAGTCGTGATCCTCCTCAGATGAGCAGTTATGCCTCCTCTCCCATTCTGTGTCATTTGATATCTTGCGGAGAGTAGATGACTTCAGGGCGCTCAGAAGCATGCTGAAGAAAAGGAATGTCAAAGCAGTCTTCTCTGAGATCTTTCCTGAAAGGAAGACAGAAGGCAGAAGATTCTGGAAGTGAACCGCTGGCTAGGTGAGTGGTGTAAGGTTGAGGGTGTTGATTTTGTGGAACATTGGTCTGCTTTCTGTGGGTCGAGAGGGCTGTATAGTTTGAATGGTCTCCACCTCAGTAGAATGGGGACCAATTTCCTCAGGGAATAGACTAACTAGAGTAGTCAGGAGGGGTTAAACTAATACTAAAGGGGGAGGGTAAAAAGGGGGAAAATGTGAGTACTCAGTACACAGTCAAGATGTTGAGAAGAAAATTGATCAAGGAACCAAAAACATGAAGAGAAGAAATTCTTGAATTGCCTATAGGCTAGTGTTAGGAGCCTCAGTTACAAACAAGAGTAATTGGAATTGCTCATTTATGAGCATAAATTAGAACTAGTTGGTATTACTGAAACCTGGTGCGATGATTCACGCTATGGGAATGTTAGACTCAATAGTTAGACGCTAATTTGGAAGGATTAAGTGGATAAAAGGGAAGGAGGAGTGGTACTTTTAAGTAAAAAATGGCATTACCTGTTTGTCACTAATAACTTGGAAGAAAATGATCTTGAATGCTTCTGGATCAATGTCTTTAAAGCACAAAATTAGTTGGAGACTGTTATAGACCTCCAAATCACACTAGGGAACAGAATGACCACCTCCTACACATCTGTCTATAATGTTTGTGGGGCGGTGGGGGAGGAAGCTGCATGATCATGTGGAACTTCAGTTTTAGTGACACATGCTGGAGGTCTCATGCTCTCAGTACTAAAACATCTTTGGAATTTCTAAACATGCATGAAAAATTCCTAACTCAAGTGTTTGCAGCCAACACGGAGGAATTCTTCTAGGTCTTGTCCTACCAGATAAACAGATACTGATCACAGAACTAAAAATTGAGAGCTTAGGTACAAGTTCGTTGAATGATGTTGCTATGGGTGCTCCACTGTAGGTGTGTCTGTGTCCCTGTGCTGCTAATGGGAGAACTTCAGTAGCAGCGTCCATTGGGCCTGTGCCTGGGCGATCTCTCCTCGTGCTGCGCCACGAGGCTAGCCCGCGTGCATGAGCTAACTGTCCTCAGTTCCTTCTCAAATGCCCCTGGCTAGAGATGGAGCCATTAGCAGTCAGTTAAGGCTATTGTTTTTCTGTTTGCAGTTCTTCTTCCAGTGCTTGCTCATGTCCATTCCATGCTAGGTGTGTGGGCGGGGGTATGTGTGCGTGCTACATGCACAGTTGCTGGAGATTTTTTCCTCAGTGCTATCCGTTGGGCTGGTTCTATTGCCCTCTGGAGTTGTGCACATATGTACTGGTATAAATGGTGCTGCAGGCCCCGCGTCCTCTGTTTCTTTTTACCGTCCATGACGGTTGCTGGAACGACCCTTCTTGCTAAGCAAGGCTCCTTTCCCAGTGGTTTGGACTTTCTCTGTTCGTATTTTGTATAGTTATCGTAGTCCATGTATATAGTTCTTAGTTAGAGTTAGTGTGTATATATAGTAGTGTTAGTAGCTGTCCCTCTTGTTGTGAGACTTTTCGCCCCAGGAGCTGGGTATGCCCCAGTCCCCAGGCTTCAAGCTGTGTGCCTTGTGCAGCAAACCTATGCCAGTTAGTGACTCTCACACTAGCTGTCTAAAATGTCTAGGGGAGTCTCATGTTAAAGTGCGAGATCTGTAGAGACTTCAAACCCTGCACGAGAAAGGATAGAGACATTCGACTGAAGGCCATTCTTGTGGAGGTGGCCCTCAGACCGGCCTCAGAGCCAAGCCGTCCTGAATCAGTGCCAAGCACCCTGACATCCATGTGGAGTGCTCCCCGGCATGGGGCTCTTCCCAGCACCGCTCTCCATCCCTGGTGCAGAGGAAGAGGCATAAGAAACAATGCACTGAGAGATGGTATTCTCCAGTGCAGAGGAGAGACAAGCAGGGTATGACTAGCATAGTGAGACCCAGGTCGGGCCACTTGCTCTCTCCAGAGTTTCTGATGGTGCCAATAACTCCGCCTAGGGCGCTGAGTCCAATACAGGACCCACCACCGACTCCCAGGAGCAGCCAGGGGGTCAGGCATCTGCTGGCTCCTTTCCACCTAGAGGCTTTCCAGGTGGCAAAGGACCTGCTGTACCTCCCAATCCCACCGATCCCTCAAGGCCTCTCATGAGCCAAGGCGACTGGGGACAGAAAGGGGCAGGATGCGGCAAGCTCCAGTGCAGCACCATCCAGGGACAAGCCCTCCATGGTCCCAATGCAACGGTCACCAGCCCGCTGCCGGTCCCCAGTTTCCCGGCACTGCCTGGAGGAGCAAGTGGGTACCAGGCCTAAAAACCAGACTTCGGTACTGGCCCTTCTGCCGGTGCCTGGCCACCAGGCCACTGGCTGATGCAGTGGCAGTACTGGAATCCTTGGGGGGTTCTCCCTGTACACTCATACTTTGTGATGTCAGAAAGGCAAACTATTCTCTCTTCCCGCCTGGCTCTGGACCCGGACTCCAGTACTGACCCTGGTGCCGATGTCCAGGAAATGGCCCCAGTGGACATGGTGGAGGAGAGGGAGCCCCTCCTCCGGCACAGGCATCCTCTTTGTCATCCCCAGGTGAGGCTGTCGCATTCCCTTATAACCCCCTCCCAGAGGATGACTTCAGGGCCCACCAGGAGTTCCTGAAAAGGGTAGCTGTGAACTTGGGCCCAGAAGTTGAGTAGCTTAAGGAGTCAGCACACAGCCTAATAGACATCTTGGCTGCAGCTGCTCCTTCCAGAGTGGTCTTGCCTGTTAACAAAGCATTACTCGCACCCCCCACCCCACTGGGGTCCTTGGTGGTGGTGGTGGTGGTGAATGAGCAGGTCAGACGGGGCAGTTGAGTGCTACCCTCATAAATAGAGCCCAAGAGACTGGACCTGTTTGGATGTAAGGTTTATTAGATGGGAAGTCTCCAGTTATATATCTCCAACTAGCAGGCCTTGCTCAGGATGTAAGATTTTAATCTGTGGGAATCATTGTCCAAATTTAAGGACTCCCTGCCACAGGAGTAAATGCAGGGGTCCATGGCCATCCTAGAGGAGGGCAAGACTGTGGCCAGGACCTCCCTCCAGGCGGCTCTGGATGCAGCTGACTCAGCAACCAAGACTATGGTGTCAGCAGTCACCATGAGGCGCTGTTCATGGCTCCAGTCATCTGGCCTCCCTCACGAAGTGCAGCAGTCCATCCAGTACCTCCCCTTTCAGGCCACCTCCCTGTTCTCGGAACAGACAGACTCGAAGCTTCAAGGACTTGGCCACCTTTTGCTCCTTGGGCCTTTTACAGGCCTCCAGCTTCCAGGAAGCACTTTAGGCCCCAGCAGCCTCCCAAGTTTGCAGTGCATCCCAGGCAAGAGCCCTACAAAAGAAAAGGGAAGGGCTATAAGTGATGCCAACCCTTTCTTCCCACCTCAGTCTCCCAGTCAGGCTCTCTTAGATATCGCAGCGGGGCTAGGCAGGCCTTTTGAAGGTACGCCCGAGGGTGATAGATCTGGAGTTGAGACTGATAAATAAATTAAATAAATAAATTAATGGAGATATCCTATCTCCTAGAACTGGAAGGGACCTTGAAAGGTCATCGAGTCCAGTCCCCTGCCTTCACTAGCAGGACCAAGTACTGATTTTGCCCCAGATCCCTAAGTGGCCCCCTCAAGGACTGAACTCACAACCCTGGGTTTAGCAGGCCAATGCTCAAACCACTGAGCTATCCCTCCCCCCTTATATATATCACCCCTTTTTGTTTTTGGAATGCCTATCGCCCTTCAGCCTAGCATGATCATATGTAACATTGGACTGTTGGGAACTAAGTACAGTAACAGTCAGTTACAGCATCCAGGCCTCTGAACCACCTCAGGAGATTGAGGAAGCCAGAACAGAGGAGGACCTAAGGCCAAATCTTCCTCTTCCCCGGACAAAGTTGTTGTGCCTCCTCCATCATTTCTGGCAGATGATGTCCATCTTTTCCAGGAGCTGGCAAGGAGGGTGGTGGACACCCTTCACAAACAGTTGGAAGAGATCAGAGACACCCAGCATCAACTGCTCAATATCTTCCACTCCTCCTCTTTATCAAAGGTTACCCTTCCAATTAATGAGGCCGTTTTAGACCTGGCCAAAACAGTTTGGCAAACCCCGGCTTTGGTGGCTCCAGCTTTCCAGTGGGCAGATAAAAAATATTATGTCCCAGCAAAGGAACATAATTTCCTTTTTCCCGACTCGCCACCTAATTCCATCATGGTAGACCCTGTCCGTTCCTGTGGCAGGCAACACTAGTGTAGGGCTACATCAGATGACAGAGACTGGAAATACCTGGATCTCTTTGGCAGGAAGACCTATTCCTCGGCCCCCTTGTAATTCTGTATTGTCAACTGCCAGGTTGAATTTTTTTTATTGAAAAACTGCCAGAGCTGTGTCGGGAATCCTTTAAAGAGGGACAGTTAGTATCAAAAACTTTGTTACAATCATCCCTCGACACCGCTGATAACAGCAGTTAGGTCCACCTCCACAATGGTGGTGATGCGACTGACATCATGGCTCTATTTGTTGGGATTCGTGAAAGAGGTGTAGTCCACAGTGGAAGTTTTTCCTTAGGGCACAAAAGTCTTCACCGAAAAGATGGATGCCTCCCTGAAGGATTCCAGGACTACCCTAAAGTCACTCGGAATCTATACTCTGGGGCAAAAGAGGTGTTTTAGTTCCCAGTCTCAACATAGACCATATGTGGCTCAATATTGACCTCAACACCATTACGAACCGCAGAGACAAAAAGGGAAATTCCCAAAGTGCAAACAGTCTGGTCCACAAAACTTGTCCCAACCCCCTGCATCTAAACATCACTTTTGATGGGCAGGTTGAGGCGCCGTGAGACCGCTCTCCACAACTGACGCAATCGACCCTGGTTGTATACCCATTTGGCCACCGATTGACAGTGTTCCGCAGTTCCTGAGAATGCAAAATGTCAGATAATAGCTTTTACAGATCGTCCAATCCGGTTACTCCATCCATTTCACCTTCCTTCCCCGTCCCTCTTCGGGAACCCTTTTCACGAGAATTTACTACAACAGGATAGATCTCCTCCTCCAGTTAGGAGCCATAGAATCAGTACCTCAGCATCTGCGAGGCAAGGGGTTCTACTCTTGTTACTTCATAATACCCAAAAGAAAGGGAGGTTGGAGACCCTTACTGGACCTCAGAGCTGGCAACAAGTTTGTCAAGACTCAGAAGTTCAAGATGGTCACCTTACTGATGATCATGCCAACATTGAAACAGGGAGACTGGTTTTTGGCCCTCATCCTCCAGGATACCTATTTTCACATCTCGATCCTACCGGCTCACAGACGATTTCTCAGGTTCACTCTTGAACATGGCCATTATCAATACAGTGTCTTCCTCTTCGGTCTGTCATCAGCCCCGAGAGCTTTTTCCAAAGTTCTCTGTGGTAGCTACTCACGCTTGCAAGTGATAATGATTTGCCCATACCTGGAGACTGTCTCCTCAGAGCCCGATATCTCCAGGAGGCCCACAAAGCTGTTGACACTATGATGCACTTGTTCACAGAACTGAGTTTACAGATCAACACCCAGAAGTCAACCCTCACTCCAGTTCCACACCTAGAATCCGTAGAGGCTAACTTAGGCATCCTACAGGCCAAAGCCCTCCTACCTCAACACAAGTTCCTATCCCTGGTTTCACTCACAGGCACCATTCAGTACAGTCCATGGATACCAGCCAGACTCTGCTTCTAACTCCTAGGACATATGGCAGCAGGCATGGGAGAGATACCACATGCCAGACTCCATATGTGATGCCTCCAACTATGGTTTAGTTCGGTTTACAGACCAAACAGGGACAGGCTGGACAAACCTTTGTCACTACCCACCAGAATTAAAAACTCCTTAAACTGGTAGAAGGAGCTGACCAATCTGTGCAAAGGGATCCCCTTCTCACACATCACTATCATTGCTCCTTCCCACCAACGCATAACTCATAGGGTGGAGTGCACATTTAAATTGCCTCACGATTCAAGGCAAATGGTCACCTATGGAGATGTCTCCACACACAACTGAGAGTGGTCATGAATGCCTACGCCTATTTCCTCCTGCTGATTGCAGGATCAAATACAAAGATCCTAACAGACAACATAGCCTGTATGTACTACATCAACCATCAGCGGGGGATGGGGAAGCGTGTCACCCTCCCTATGCATGGAGGCAATGAGACTATGGAACTGGTGTATTTCTCTCGTCACTTCGTCTGCGGCTAACCTTTCGGACGTGCAAAACTCTCTATAGTAGACAACCTCAGTCGTAGATTCCTGCACAAACAGGAGTGGGAGATGCACCCATCAGTACGCCACAACTTGTTCAAGAAATGTCCATGCTACTGCTCCAGGGTGGGGATGGGACAGCACTCTCTGGACGATGCTCCTCTTCTTGCTTGGGGCAAGAACCCTTATGCCTTTTTTCTGTTTTCCTCTTCTGCTGAGGGTCCTGTTTAAAAATAAAAAGGGACAGAGCTCCTATCATCCTGATTGCTCCTACTTGGCTGAGACAGACCTGATACACTGGTCTACAATTTTTGAGAAGTCATCTGCTTCAGAGATAAA
>NW_020664483.1:23249416-23267883 GCF_002925995.2 Terrapene triunguis
GTTTCAGAAGTATTTTAGCTGTAGAGCAGTGATATCCTTACCTGAAACAGCTTGCAATGTGCCTACAGTCTGTCTCCCAACCTTTCTTCACCTCCTCTCACAGGCCCAATGTTGTACCCTACATCCCAACTTGGGGATTCTGCACCTCAAAGCATGGCTTCTGCTTAGTTTCAGCATCTAGAACAGGGGTCTCAAACTCAATTTGCCTTAGAGCCAGTGCCAGTCCTCAAATCCTCCCAGTGGGCCAATAATGTCACTGAAATTGGTGTTCAGAAAAGAAAATGTTTATATTGTATTTTTTATTTCTTAGAAATAATAAAGCTGTCATACAACTTTATACAATTCTTCGCCTGCCAGAGTGTTTAGTGGTTGCCAGACACCTGGCAGCGTTTCAGTTCTGTCACTTTGTTGATGTTTGGCCTCCGTGACTGTGCAGTTGAAACCTTTTAGGATTGCAGCAAGGTGTGCATCAGATAGTTGTGTTTGGTATTTTGACTTGTTTATATTCATTGTGTAAAAAAGTGATGCTGCCTCCATGGCTGACTCTGCCCGGCAACTAATGATGATATCTCTGTTCCTCTGCCCCAGCCAATGGGAGCTATGGGAGGCAGCACCTACAGTGGACATTGTCTGCAGGGTATCTGCCTGCATCTCTCCTCCGCAGGCAGCAGTGGAGAGGTTCTTGGGCCGCAAATGGCCCGCAGGCTGGGAGTTTGAGACCCCTGATCTAGAAAGTTCATGCTCAAAGGAAAATACAAGAGGTTATATTACACAGTAGAAAGTCCTCCACACTACATACTTACCTGCAGAAATGGTCCAGCTCTCAGATTTGGTGCACGTCCCAACAAATCTCTCCAATATCAGCAACTCTTTCATATAATCTTGAATATGCTCTGACCCTTAAAGTCAGGATTATCCCTAAAATCTCTTAAGGTCTGTCTAGTAGCTATTACAGCTGGGATACTCGATGCTGTTGCACCCAACCACTAAAAGGTTCATTAAGGGTATAATAAATCTTTTCCCTCGACCTTGTCTCTATACCCCGTGTGGGACCTAAACCTGATACTGAAAGGGCTGACTAGGCCCCTCTTTGAACCCATGGCCACCTGTTCACTAGCATACTTATCAATTAAAATGGCATTCTTGATAGCTATTACCTCAGCCAGAAGAATAGGAGGAAGAGCAGCTTTATAGACAAGGTTACGTTCAGGCCACATCCAAAATTCATCCCTAACATAACCTCTCCGTTTCACATGATTCAATCGATTCACCTTCCAATCTTCTACCCCCAAGCCTCACCAAGACAAGAGGGAGGCTATACTACGTATCCTAGATGTTAGGAGAGCCTTGGCCTTCTACTTGGATAGGACAAAAGTCTTCAGGAAGTCTCTGAGACTTTTCCTTTCTGTGGTAGAAAGCTCCAAGGGCTCAGCAATATCAGCCCAAAGACTCTCTAAGTGGGTCTTGAATTGCTACCAAATTCATAATGTGGACCCTCCCCCCCCACACACACACACACCCAGACTCAATCTGTACATTTTCTACAAGGTCAGTCTCCTCATCCGTCGCTTTTTTTCAAGGATGTTCCTATCACAGAGATCTGCAGAGCGGCGACAGGGCGTCAGTCCATACTTTTGTAGAACATTGTGATCACTGGGCACTCGGCCTCTGATGCCATCTTTGGCTCTATAGGACTTGACCCAACTCCAAAGTCCCTTCAAAAAGGGTACTGCTCGGGAGTCACCTACAGTGGAGCACCCATAGGGACACTACTCGAAGAAGTTATCTTGTGCAGTAACGATGGTTCTTCGAGATGTGTCCCTATGGGTGTTCCACAACCCACCCTCCTCCCCTCTACTTTGGAGTTCTCCTTTTATGACTGCAATAGAGAAGACGCTGAGGACAGTTAGCTTGCTAGCGCTGGCTAGCCTCGTGGTGCAGCACGAGGAGAGACAGTCCAGGCACAGGCCCAATGGACACAGCTACCAAAGTTCTCCACTCAGCAGTGCAGGGATTCAGACACACCTACAGTGGAACACCCATAGGGGGACACATATCAAAGAACCATCATTACTGCACAAGGTGAATAACTTCTTATCATGACTTGATCAAATTTATGAAGTGCAAGCAAAATAAAGTCCTGACCAGTAATGTATATACTTGATGCTTTAATAGAGCTAGTTTTACAAAGCTGAAAATAGTTAAGCCAAATCAGCGGGGAGGAAGAATTTAACCAGGAAAATGACTAATTTGGAATAATTTAAGAACACTTTACTAGATGCCCAAACAGCACAAATGAGGAAAAAAGCCATATTGGTTAAAAAATCAACATGGTTTAGAGGAGAAGTGAAGGCAGCTATATATAGATATATAGCTATACACTCACAGATAAATAGAAGAAAGGGAAAGTTGATAGTAATGAGTATAAGTCAGAAGTTAGGCATCATCGAAAATTGATAAGGGAAGCCAAGGGACACAAGGAGAACTCAGGCCAGTAGAATTAAGGACAATAAGGAGGAATTTTTAAAATATATTAAGAACAAAAAGAATCCTCTGGTATTGGTCCATTACTAGATGGAAATTGTAGAATTACCAACAATAATGCAGGAAAAGCAGAAGTATTTAATAAATATTTCTGTTCTTTCTTTGGAGGGAAAACAGATTATATAGTCTTGTCATTTGGTGATAACACTGCATTAGTATCTCTGGAGGATGTTAAACAGAAGCTACTAAAGTTCGACATATTTAAATCAGCAAGTCTAGATAACTTGGATCCAAGAGTTTTAAAAGCTGGCTGAGGAGGTCTCTGGACCGTTAATGTTTATTTTCAATCCATCTTGGAGCAGTGGGGAGGTTTCAGAAGACTGGAAGAAAGCTAATGATGTGCTAGGTTTTAAAAAGTGTAAATGGGATGACCCTGGTAATTACAGGCTTGTCAGCCTGAAATCTATCTTGGGCAAGATAATGGAGCAACTGACATGGGACTCATTTAATAAAGAATTAAAGGGAGTTAATGTAATTAATGCAAATGGACACTAGTTATGGAAAATAAATCCTGTCAAACTAACTTGATATCTTTTTTTGATGAGAGTACAAGTTTTGTTGATAAAGGTAATAGTGCTGACATGATAGACTGCATGACATTTTGATTAAAAAACCAAAACGATATAAAATTGATTTGGCACACATTAAATGGATTAAAAGCTGGTTAACTGATAGGTGTCCAAATGTAAATGGAGAATCATCGTCAAACTTGTTTCCAGTGGGAGCCCACAGAGATCAGGTCTTGGTCCTGTGCTATTTAACATTTGCATCAGTGACCTGGAAGAAAACATAAAATCATCACTGATAAAGTTGCAGATGACACAGAAATTGGAGGAGTGGCAAATAGTGAAGCGGACAGGATTCAGAGTGATCTGAATCATTTAGTAAACTGGGCACAAGGAAACAATACGCATTTTAATACACCTAAATGTTTTATAAATGTATATATCTAGGAACAAAAAATGTTCTGTCCTGGGAACCAGTGATTCTGAAGAAGATTTGGGTATTGTAGTGAATAATCAGTTGAACATGAGCTCCCTGTGTGATGATGTGGCCAAAAAAGCTAATGCGATCCTGTGATGCATAAACAGGGGAATCTCGAGTAGAAGTAGAGAAATTATTTTACCTCTATACTTGGCACTGGTATGACTGCTGCTGGAATACTGTGTCCAGTTCTGGTTCCTACAATTCAAAAAGGATGTTGATAAATTGGAGAGGTTCAGCTCCCAGACTACTGCACTGGGCAGCACAATATGGGGAGGAGGTGACCTGCCCTCTGTGGAGAAAGAAGTGGTTCAGCACTATTTAGAAAAGCTGGACGAGCACAAGTCCATGCACTGCATCCAAGAGTGTTAAAGGAGTTGGTGGATGTGATTGCAGAGCCACTGGCCATTATCTTTGAAAACTCATGGGGATTGGGAGGGGCGGGGGTCCTGGATGATTGGAAAAAGGCTAATGTAGTGCCCATCTTTAAAAAAGGGAAGAAGGAGGATCCGGAGAACTACAGGCCAGTCAGCCTCACCTCAGTCCCTGGAAAAATCATGGAGCAGGTCCTCAAGGAATCAATTTTGAAGCACTTAGAGGAGAGGAAAGTGATCAGGAATAGTCAGCATGGATTCACCAAGGGCAAGTCATGCCTGACTAACCTAATTGCCTTCTATCATGAGATAACTGGCTCTGTGGATGAGAGGAAAGCAGTGGATGTGTTATTCCTTGACTTTAGCCAAGCTTTTGATATGGTCTCCCACCGTATTCTTGCCAGCAAGTTAAAGTATGGGCTGGATGAATGGACTATAAGGTGGATAGAAAGCTGGCTACATTATCTGGCTCAATGGGCAGTGATCAACGGCTCCATGTCGAGGTGGCAGCCAGTATCAAGCAGAGTGCTCCAAGGGTCGGTTCTGGGGCCGGTTTTGTAAAATATCTTCATTAATGATCTGGAGGATGGGGTGGATTGCACCCTCAGCAAGTTTGCAGATGACACTAAACTGGGAGGAGTGGTAGATACGCTGGAGGGTAGGGATAGGGTCCAGAGGGACCTAGACAAATTAGAGGACTGAGCCAAAAGAAATCTGAGGTTTAACAAGGATAAGTGCAGAGTCCTGCATTTAGGACAGATCCCCGCTACAGGCTGGGGATCAACTGTCTAAGCAGCAGTTCTGCAGAAAAGGATTTTGGCGGTTATAGTGGATGAGAAGCTGAATATGAGTCCACAGTGTGCCCTTGTTGCCAAGAAGGCTAATGGCAATTTGGGCTGTATAAGTAAGAGCATTGCCAGCAGATTGAGGGACGTGATCATTCCCCTCTATTTGACATTGGTGAGGCCTCATCTGGAGTACTGTGTCCAGTTTTGGGCCCCACACTACAAGAAGGATGTGGAAAAATTGGAAAGAGGCCAGTGGAGGGCAACAAAAATGATTAGGGGGCTGGAACACATGACTTATGAAGAGAGGCTGAGGGAACAGGGATTATTTAGTCTACAGAAGAGAAGAATATGGGGGGATTTGATAGCTGCTTTCAACTACCTGAAAGGGGGTTCCAAAGTGGATGGATCTAGACTGTTCTCAGTGGTACCAGATGACAGAACAAGGTCTCAAGTTGCAGTGGGGGAGGTTTAGGTTGAATATTAGGAAAAACTTTTTCACTAGGAGGGTGGTGAAGCACTGGAATGGGTTTCTTAGGGAGGTGGTGGAATCTCCTTCCTTAGAGGTTTTTAAGGTCAGGCTTGACAAAGCCTTGGCTGGGATGATTTAGTTGGGGATTGGTCCTGCTTTGAGCAGGGGGTTGGACTAGATGACCTCCCGAGGTCCCTTCCGACCCTGATATTCTATGAAGAGCCAGGAGAATGATTAGAGGATTAGAAAACATGCCTCGTAGTAATAGACCCAAGGAGCTTCAATCTATTTAGCTTAACAAAGAGATTGAGGGCTGACTTGACTATAGTATATAAGTATCTACATGGGGAACAGATATTTAATAATGGGCTCTTTGATCTAGCAGAGCAGGTCCAGGGTGACCTAGACAAATTGGAGGATTGGGCCAAAAGAAATCTGATGAGGTTCAACAAGGACAAGTGCAGAGTCCTGCACTTAGGAAGGAAGAATCCCATGCACTGCTACAGGCTAGGGATCAACTGGCTAAGCAGCAGTTCTGCTGAAAAGAACCTGGGGATTACAGTGGATGAGAAGCTGGATATAAGTCAGCAGTGTGCCCTTGTTGCCAAGAAGGCTAACAGCATTTTGGGCTGCATTAGTAGGAGCATTGCCAGCAGATTAAGGGAAGTGATTATTCCCTTCTATTTGACACTGGTGAGGCCACATCTGGAGTATTGCGTCCAGTTTTGGGCCTCCCCCATTACAGAAAGGATGTGAACAAATTGGAGAGAGTCCAATGGAGGGCAATGAAAATGATCAGGGGACTGGGGTACATGACTTATGAGGAGAGGCTGAGGGAACTGGGCTCTTACTGCAGAAGAGAAGAGTGCGGGGAGGATTTGCTAGCAGCCTTCAACTACCTGAAGGGGGGTTCCAAAGAGGATGGAGCTCGGCTGTTCTCAGTGGTGGCAGATGACCGAACAAGAAGCAATGGTCTCAAGTTGCAGTGGGGGAGGTCTAGGTTGGATATTAGGAAACACTATTTCACTAAGAGGGTGGTGAAGCACTGGAATGGGTTACCTTGGGAGGTGATGGAATCTCCATCCTTAGAGGTTTTTAAGGCCCGGCTTGAGGAAGCCCTGGCTGGGATGATTTAGTTGGTGTTGGTCCTGCTTTGAGCAGGGGGTTGGACTAGATGACCTCCTGAGGTCTCTTCCAACCCTAGTCTTCTATGATTCCATGATACTCCACTTAGGAAGGAACAATTATTTGCACGCATACAAAATGGGAAATGACTGCCTAGGAAGGAATACTGCAGAAAGGGATCTGGGGTTATAATGGATCGCAAGCTAAATGAGCCAACAGTGTAGCACTGTTGCAAAAAAAGCAAACATCATTCAGGGATGCATTAGCAGGAGTATTGTAAGCAAGACACAAGAAGTAATTCTTCCGCTCTACTCTGCGCTGAGAAAGCCTCAACTGGAGTATTGTCGACTTCTGGGCCCCACATTTCAGGAAGGATGTGGACAGATTGGAGAAGGTCCAGATTAAAGGTCTAGAAAACATGACCCATGAGGAAGGATTGAAAAAAATGGCTTCGTTTAGTCTGGAAACGAGAAGACTGAGAGGGGACATAATACTTTTCAAATATGTAAAAGTTGGTTTTAGTGAGAAGGACAGTGAAAAATTGTTCTTGTTAACCTCTGAGGTTAGGACAAGAAGTAAGGGGATTAAATTGCAGCAAGTGGGGTTTAGGTTGGACATTAGGAGAAAATTCCTGTTAGGATAGTTAAGCACTGGAATAAATTGCCTAGGGAGGTTGTGGATTCTGTCATTGGTGGTTTTTAAGAGCAGGCTAGATAAACGCCTGTCAGGGATGGTCTAGATAATACTTAGTCTTGCCTGGAGTGCAGGAGATTGGACTTCTCAATGTCCTTCCAGCCCTACACTTTTATGATTAAATACTATGTACCCTCCAACGGCTCAGAATACCACTGCTCCCATGCCACCCCACATTTCGTGGTAGTCAACACTATAAATGAGACAGACAGACAACATTGCTCCAGATCAACTACTCACAACAAGAAGGCCCCAAGCTCTTCAGCAATGCCATGGATGATTCCCTTCACTATTTGAAGGACTCTGGAGTAACCCTCTAATCCCTGGACATCAGTGCCCCTGCAACTAAGAGAAAATTCATCAGGTCACAGCCAAACCGTCTCACCCAGTCCAATACGAAACCTTTCAAAGAATCATACAACCATCCAAGAAGAGGCCTGGATTCAACAAGAAGGGCCCATCATCTGCTGTCATCGTTCAGTAAGCAACTTGTAACTATCTGTTTTGACTGTTCATTTGAAGGTCATGAGTTCTTCCATCATCTGGGTCATATGTTGTACCACCCTCCTGCTACACTCCTCCCTGCACCTCCCCCAGCGATAGCTTGAAAAAGGGAAGACTTTCTCGGGAGAACATCACATTAGACAGATGCTAGAAGTCATTACGTTACATCAGGCTACACCATTCTCTTCAGATCCATCCTCCTCCACTCCCCTTCCTTTCCCTTTTCAGGGACCCTTCTCACAAGGGTCTCCTAACGCAGGAGTTACAATCCCTCATGCTGGAGGTGATCAGACTAGTTCCCCATCTTTCATCAGGAAAGGGTTCTACTCCAGGTACTTCTTGGTACCCAAGAGGAAAGGAGGATGGAGACCAATCCTGGACCTCAGGACTCTGAACACATTCATTCTATCACAGAGGTTCAGATGGTAACCATAGCAACAATAATACTATGTTATATCGGGACTGGTTTGTGGCCCTTGACGTTCAGAATGTGTATTTTCATATCGCAATGCATCCAGCTCATTGATGTGTACTTCAGTTTGTCATTGGCAGCGACCACTATCAGTATTGAGTGCTTCCCCTTGGCCTTTCAGCTGTGCCAAGAGTTTTTACAAAGGTCCTCTCGGTCATTGCAACCCATCTGCAGCGAAAGGGAATAGTCGTTCTCCCATCTGGACGAATGGCTTCTCAACGGTCGTTCCTTCCCCAAGGTACAATCAGCAACCACCAAGGACCTAGTACTCTTCCATTCTTTGGGGCTGTTACCCCAAAAAATGGATTTTGGGACACCCCTCTAATAACCTCCCTAATACCCCGTTGGTCCGTTTTTCCGAAAGTATGAGTTTCCGGGGTTGTTAAGGAAACACCAAGGACACAGATATAACTTTCCGATAAGGTGATTGACACCGGAGCTATATTTTCCAAAACAAAGTGTCTTCTTATTAAAGTAATGAATCCTATTGCAATATACCATATATACTCGTTCATTAGGCCGTTCGTTTATAAGCCGACCCCCCAAAATGGATAGGTAAAAATAGCAAAAACTGTATGACCCTTTTCATAAGCTGACCCTATATTTCAGGGGTTGGAAAACTTTGAGTCCCGGCCCGTCAGCGTAAAGCAGTGGCGGGTCGGGACGTTTTGTTTACTTGGAGCGTCTGCAGGCATGGAGTCCCTCAGCTCCCTGTGGCCGCGGTTCGCTGCTCCCATTGGCTGGGAACGGCGAACCGTGGCCACAGAGAGCTGAGGGGTTCCATGCCTGCAGACGCTCCAGGTAAACAAAACGACAATGTATTAGGTATTCAATTCAATGATTCCATAGAACAGGGGTTGGCAGCCTTTCAGAAGTGGTGTGCCAAGTCTTCATTTATTCGCAGTAATTTAAGGTTTCGTGTGCCAATAATATATTTTACATTTACAGGGGCCGGTGGATGGAACCCCAGACTGGCAGCAGGCTGAGCGGACTGGCGGCTGGGATCCCTGGCCGGCAGCAGGCTGAGCGGGACCGGCGGCTGGGACCCCGGCTGGCAGCGGGCTGAGCCACCCAGCCCGCTGCTGGTCTGGGGTTCTGTCTGCCGGCCCCTGCCAGCCGTGGTCTCTGCCGCCAGCCCCACTCAGCCCACTGCCGGCCCAGGGTTCCATCCATTCAGGCCGGCAGTGGGCTGAGCAGGGCCAGTGGCGGGGACACCAGGCTGGCAGCAGCATGCCACAGTAAATCAGCTTGTGTGCTGCCTTTGGCACGCGTGCCATGGATTGCCAACCCATGCCATAGAGTTTAAAATCATCAAATTTTGGAGTAGACCCATTTATAAGCCAACCCCCGCTCTTTGATGCATCATTTTTTTTTTTTTACCAAAAATATTCGGCTTATGAACAAGTATATACGGTAATCTAAAAATTGAAATCAGACACAAATCTCTAATTGTAAATTAGAGCATTCAAACTGCAGTAGCATACAATTTAAATGATTCTAAGCAAAGCACTTTGCTACAAATGGCCGATTTGTAACAAATCGCTGACAGTTCTTAAATTATACGTTAAATTTTACGTAAGTTGCAATTAACTATTTCATGCATTCTTATTAACGCACACATATATTTCAAGCATACACATATTAAATACTATGCTAGACTACACTACACTAAAAATTATATTTAAAAGCTGGCAGACTTACTTTATAAATCCTTTGGTATCCTTTAATTGCTGTTACTGCTTTTTATAAATCTTTTGGAATTCTTTAATCATGGTTGCTGCTCAGCTATGGTTAGTCAGCTTTGTTTTGTTCTGGTCTTCTTCTCTGTCTCTACACTAGGCCTTGTCTACACTACAGGGAAAAGTCGATCTGAGCTACGCAATTTGAGTTATGTCAATAGCATAACTCAAGTCCACATAGCTTAGATCTACTTACCGCGGAGGCCACACTACATGATGTCAACGGGAGACGCTCTCCCGTTGACTCCCCTTACTCTTCTCGATCCGGTGGAGTACAGGAGTCGATGGGAGAGTGATCTGCGGTCGATTTAGCGGGTCTTCACTAGAGCCACTAAATCGACTGCCAGTGCATCGATCGCTGTGTCGATCCCCCGGTAAGTGTAGTCAAGCCCACAGTTTCTGATAATTCTTTAGCAGCTCTCCTTGCTGGTTTCTAATTTCTTCATCTGTCTTCCCCCGACTGCTTTCCTTGCAGGCTCCTGACTGACTGACTGCCAGCACAGTCTTTTTATACTGTTCTAATACGCATTACCTCATCTTCCTCTATCAGAAGAGGCAGCCCCAAATTGGCCTAAGTCAGTTCAGGCTGAGGCAGCTTGACCTTTCTGTCACCCCTTTTGTTCTGCACATACTCACTGTTGCTGACCCATTCACCTACTGGGCCTTTTGCCAGAGCGCCATCCTGGCACTCCTGAACATTCTGCCAATTAACTGAACTTTTCATCCTGTGTTAGTACTGCGCCTGCTCAAGATCTGCAGCTTTCATCTTAGAGTGGAGCTCCTGCTTATTCAGAATACAGATCAAGCAGACAAAATGGAGGCTGGAGAATTTCTCTAGTAATAGGGCAGATGAACTTGCCTGAGTCCCTCTTTCCACTTGCCTCTGACAGCAGACCTACTGTCCCAAGAATTGGGGACAATAACTCATCCCAATCTCTCCATGTTACATCTCAAGCCCTGGGTCCTCGATGGCTCTCAGGTGTAGAAATGGATTGTTCTTTTTAAATACAGAATGTGCTGTTGAATAGTAGGAAACCCTCTGCAAGAAAGACTTGCCTGCAAAAGTGGAAGCAATTTTAGTCCTGCTACAGCAGGCATCATCTCATAGTAGAGTACCTGCTGAGTTTAAAAACCTTGGGTTTGTCACTGAGCTCCATCGAAGTCCACCTGGCTGCTAGTTTAGCTTTTCATATACTGGTTGTGGGGTTTTCAGTATTCTCATGCCCTACTACTTCAAGGTTTATTAAGGGTTTAACCAAACTTTTTTCTCATACCAGAGGTCCTGCTCCATGTTGGGACCTTGAGCTAGTTCTCAACTAGAGAAAATACCCTTCCTCATTTGTCCTTCAAAACCTCCTTTGTCGCAGTCATCACTTTGACTAGAAAGGTTAGGGGAATTGGGAGCCCCTGTGGCAGATCCAGCCTGCCCAGTATTTTTACTGGGACATGGTGACTCTACATGCCCATTCCTGCTTCCTGCCCAAGGTGTCGTCGGACTTCCACATCAACCAGGATGTTCATTTGCAAATCTTCCACTCCAGACCTCACGTTTCAAAGGAAGACCTAGTCTTCACACTATAGGCTTAAGAAGAGCCCTCACATTCTACCTCAAAAGAACTAGGCCCTTCAGAGCCTCTCCTAGTCTTTTTGTCTCTTTCCCATATAGGACAATGGGAGCATGTTTTCACCCAAAGACTATCAAAATGGGTCTCAGGGTGCATTTTGGCATGTTATGAAGCTTTTTGAGTGCGCGCGCGCACACACCCAATGAGGGTGACTGCCCAGGCAACTTCTGTTACTTTGACTAAAAACATACCCATTGCTGCAGACATTTGTAAAGCTGCCACCTGGTTGGGCTTGCATACTTTTTCCCAGCACTGTGCTATCGGACGTGCTTCCAGGGCAGATGCAGCCTTTGATGGATCTCTTCTTGAATCAGTACTAGATCTAGTTTGGGCACTCTTTAGAATTCCCTTAAAGCGGAGCACTGATAGGAACAACAGCTTGGAGGAGTGGTTACTTACTTGTACAGTAACTGGAGTTCTTCAAGATGTTTTGTTCCTGTGGGTGTTCTACTACCTGCCTTCCATCCCCTCTACTTCAGAATCCTTGCCTCTGGCCAGATTTCGTGATGGAGAAGGAACAGGAAGTCCACCCTCCCCTGTATGCCCTTTGATCAGAGCACAAGGCTATATAGGGCACTGTTGCAGAACCCATGAACCAAAAATCTCCAATTGAAAGTGCACAGGCATGTATGTACCTAAAGTGGAGCACTCATAGGGACAAAATACCTTTAAGAACTCTGGTTACTGTACCAGTAAGTAACCTCTCCTATGTGGAGTGTTTTCATGTTAATACTTATGACAACCATTTGTTTTGTTCTCTAAATTCTAAGCCAAAATATTTTTTTATTCTAATCAGTAAATAAAATGTTAATATGCTTTTGAGAACAAGATTGGAACTAGAAACTTCTTCAATTGCCAATTTGGTTAATTTTCTCCAAAAGATGCTGTTGATTTGAAGTTTCATGTTTGCAGGGTGAATTAGACTCATTTCTGTATTCTTACCAAACACTCCTGATTGGCCAGATTTACCTTTGCTTGACCTACTTAGCCTGGTCCTATATTTAGGACATTGATTCCATTCCCCCTTCTTTGGAAGATGCCTTTCAGCAGCTGTTCAGTTTAAATTCCTCTATTTTCTGGGTTGCAGTGTGGGTGTGCAACATATTTAAGGTGACTTTTTCAAAGCGGGTGTAGATTTGTGAAAAACCTGTATAATTGATGTATATTAAAATGTTTGTCCTTCAGCTAAAGAGAGTGAAGACAAAGAGAATCTCCCAAAAAGGACTTCAGCTGGTGGATTCAAATTCACTTTTTCCCACTCTGCCAGTGCAGCTAATGGAGCAAATAGTACAAACAATAAATCTGTAGCAGCTCAGACATCACCAGCAAGTTCTAATGGTTCCTCTTCAAAGAACACAAACTTGACTACAGCGGTAACAACCGCTAAGGTGAGAGAACTTGCATTTGTAAAAGCAGACGTTACCTACTCCAGAAAGAGTAAGAGTATGAGTTTTCATCTTTCTGATATGTTAATGAAACCATACTGATATGTACTGTGTTAAGTCCTGTATTGTGTGACAATAGAAACAAGGCTGAGGGCAGTCTGTCTTTGATGGACTAGTTAAGGATAAAATATTTCAAGTCCAGTCACATTTTACTAATTTTTGGGGAGCGTAAAAACACTTTCTGTTAGCAATTCCAAGCTCTTGTAGATTTTACCAACTAGTCACCAATCTTGCATTTCCAGCTGACATGAGGGGCTCAAATTCCCAAGAATTAAACAAGCTGTTAGTCATGGCAGGAGTATTAAGTTATTGAGAGAACCAGATTTCCTTTTTCTCAACGGAAACATTTTTCTTACTGTTTTCTGAGATGTGGCATTAACAAGATACTCTGATTGTTTCCTCTGAACTGTCTATATCGATGGAACCACAGTTATGGAATTCATGCTAATGCCTTTAAGCAGACACACACAGGACTTGGTTGGTACTTAGTTGAAGACTCATATTACAGTGAGAGACCAGTGGTTAATTTCTAGTCAACTCACTACCTTATCCCCAAGCTCTTGCTGCAAATAGTAGCATCCTTTTCACCAGATTCACTTAGGTGGAGGAAGAGGAGTATTTTTAAAATGGGAACTCATCAGACCCTCAGCCTAGAGGATAGATCACTGTGCTTATATGGCTTTTAAAAAGGGAGACGTATAAATTGGATTGAGGGGTGAGATGGGGATCCTCAGGTCTCTAAGAAGGAAATAATGAACACTCATAAAAGATAATAGGATTAAAGATTTTTAAATAGTGTGAGACCGTTTAAATTCACAGTGGAAAAACAGTTTTCAATATTAGTATTTTCCTTGATTTTATACAGAAAACATAATCTTACCTTGATACATTGCAAGATTTACATTATAGGTCAGCCTGGGTCCAAGTACTTCATTGGTGACAACTTTTCTCAACAAATGACTGTTAGACATCTTATCATTTTCTGTTTCATATGCCCAGACACTCTGTAAGCATTTTTTTATTGTAGTTGGAAGTCTGTAAACCTACTGCATGCCATCCTAATACACTAATCTTCTGAAGCTTTGTCCTAGACAGCTGATCAAGGGGGATCTGGTATTTTCATTACAGCTGTGCATTTCTGGGAGATGAATTTTTTCAAATGTGAGGTTTTCTTTCTTTAAAATCAGCAGGGAAGTCTAGTTGGCCTAGTGGATTATCCAGATGATGAAGAGGAAGAGGAAGAAGAGGAGACATCCCCAAGGAAAAGACCTCGTCTTGGTTCATAAAAACATTGAAATAAATTTATATTGTGAGGTCTTAAATGCTGCAACTGATCGAAGAGCTAAAGAGAGTCTGAATCAGAAAGCTTTCTCCCTTGAATATATAAGATAATACAAGGAGTAGCAAAAGAAACTCAGTATATCAGTGAGAAAGGTTTAGTTCTGCAAACATCAGGCTTCCAAGGAACTTAATCTCTTTCTAGTAAAATAAGGAGTCTGCCATTCAGTTGGGAGGGGTGGGGGGAGGATTAGTAATCAGAACCTGGATGACAGCTTCTCAGTAAGGAAAGTCTCAGGTTTGGGGAGGGTACTGGGAGGGAGGAAGGTGTGGTTAACAATTTTTAATATTGCAGGGTTTCTCCAGTGTGTAACAGACCTAGAAAAAAAATGTAAAGCTTCAGTTGTAAACCCAGTAATCTTAATTTGGTAATGGTGCTGTCCATTTTGTTCTTTTAGCAATTGCCTCTTTTTTTAAAAAAAATGAAGGGAAAATAGAATTATTTCCATAAAAATAAATTCATATTTTGGGACCATTAGATGCAAATTTAATAAAATGTCTGACAAATGGAGTGTGGAGCTTCTGGAATAACAGTGCATGTTGAGTTGTAAAAAACATGAACTTTTCAACTCACATTTTGAAGAGGAGAGAAAAAAAAGCAAGCTGGATAATGGACAGGTCAGTTAATTTGATTGTTTTTTAAACTGGATATCCAGCAATATCTATGCCAAGGATTGGTAGCTTCCAAAAAGATCTCCAGAAACTGCTAGCATCAATAAACTAGTACTTTAAACTGCACACTAAGTACAGCTAGCAGTTTTTCAGGTGATAGAAGATACTGAATTGAGTCACTTTCTGCTTTATTAGTGAAGCTCTCTTCCTTGAGCAGCAGGTGCGTTTTTGCATTTGTAGGTTTAAATTGTGTAATTGAGGTGGTTATAAGAAACACTAACAAAGGTTTTGAAAAGTGGCATTTAACACCCAGAAGCCATTTTGGACCAAGATGGAATTATTACTAACAATATATCAGTCTATGTTTGAGGCAGAATCAACATGCAGCATCTGAACCCAGGTGTAATATGAAAGCTGCTTTTTAAAGAGTAAAAGCACATTCCATGTATGTAAAAAAAAAAAAAAAAAAAAAAAAAAAAAAAAACCAGGTAAATTGATGGAGGTAAACAGTTTAAGAGGTTTTATTTTCAAAGAGCAGCAAGTGAACTGTAAATATTTTAATGTTAGTTGCCCCTATATGATCTGAGATCATGCTGAAGTGAGGGAAAAAAACCCACCAAACTACAATTAATGTGTCAGAGATGTTAAACTATGAAACCAGCTGCAAACCACCACATAGATCACTCTTGTAATATGTGTTATGGGTCCATTTCTCCTGGAATAGTTTAAACTGAAACAGGTTTACCTGTTTTGGAGATTTTGTAGTTAATTTTAATTTTAGCTATTGTTTGGAAAATATGGACTGTCTGTGTAGATATGAAGTATAGTTTTTTCCATAAAACAGAAGTTTATTTTGTATTAAAATACCACTGTACTTGTTTTACACCATTTGTATACATGTGGTGATATAAATGCTGAACTGTAACATTCAGGAATTAAAATGTGACCCTGTAATTCCATAATTATTGCTTTTGTTTGGTTTGTTGTACATGGTAAGTTAACTCATAATTTTGGAATGTGGCAATTTTAAAGTATTCTTTAATAAGACAAACTATTCATGCAGTTTAAAAAAAATATTATATACCACTAGATCAAATACCAACCAGAATGCAGGAGTTCTTACCAACCAGTAAGCTAGATACAAAGCATTCTGATTGATGACAGTTAATGCGGGTGGACCTGAGGGAATTTATTGTTGCCCCTTATGGGCTCCAGGCAATCAAGAATGTGGCCTCTCCTCTTACCCATTTGGTAAGATAGCCTCCAACTCAAAGGCAGTGACTAGGGAAGCTGGTTCAAGTGTGATTGGAATATCATCATCATATGCTTGCTCTCCAGATCTCAATTTTCTTTTTTCCTGACAAGTCGTGTCTCTCCATGCTTAAAGATGATAATTTCCTACAAAGTTATAGTTACCACTAAGAAAGCTCCAAAGTGATGCAGAGTGTGCCTTTCCCCTTCAGAGGCTGAAAACATCACCTGACCGCAATCCAATTTTTTTCTAATAAAAATTACCCTAAACAAAGTTCTTTGATTTAAAAAGTGTTGGTTTTTCATTTTTTCCCCCTGTAACTTTTCCTTTCTGAAGAACTGCCAAGAGCTTTAAGGATACATTCAGACCAGCTCATGAGCCTTTATTCTATAGCAAATATGTGAATGTTGTGAATTTTTATAGTTACTCTAGAAGAATAAAACTATATGAAGAGACATTTGATGTCATCTTAAGGTCTGAACATTTTTATCAAACTTTTTAAACCCCCTTTGGAGTGTGACATATGGAGTGTGACATATGGAACTCAAACGGGCTAACATCCAGGATCATCTGCCTCAGGCAAAGATTTTTATCTATGATTTATTATATGCTGTCTGCATTCTGCTAGGGGACAGACACATTCTAATGCCTGGGGCCCCTCCACTACAGTTTAAAAAAAAAAAATTACATCTGCCAACATGTATCAGTTATAAATACTATTTTAATAAAAAGTTACATGAAATTTTGATTGGTTGGGTGGTTTTTCCTCAGTTACTGCGCCAATCAAGCATTGTTAGTGATGAAACCTTACAGATTACAGCCTCTTTGCTGAGATAAATGTTCTAAGCAGGATTTATGACCGGACAGTAGTGAATTGTAGTGAACAAAATGGCAAAAAATTGTTTTCAAAATTTTGAATTATGGGACTAGCTCATAAGTGCTTTCCCATTTTATTTAACCGAGACAACAAATGTTTACTTTTAAAAGTTGTACTTTGCCATAAAACACAGGCTTAGTTACTGTTAAATTGGCCCAAAAGATTTATAGAAACAGCGGAATCTACAGTTAGTATGAAGTTTGTTTCTCATGACTTCAGAAGCTTCATCTTCATTTCCTGTGTCTCAAACAAAACTCTCAAGATGGTGTTTCCCTGTTTAGACTTCATCATATTTGACACTTGAAAGGGGTAATGTTTCTTTGACAGACTAATAAAAGGAAAAGAACCAAGTTCGGTATTTTTATCTCTGTTAGAAAACTGGTGTAAGAATTCTTTAGATGGTGTTTTCCATGCTATGAACATTTCTAGTATGTGTTTTGAAAAAAGGAAGTATCCATCGACATGTAGAGGTGTTTGAATTTTTTATATATTAAATAGAACAAAGGTGTAATTTTAAATAAGTGGCTATGGCAAAGCTTTTAAAAAAACAGGTGCCTAAAGGTAGGATCCTAAGTCCTTACTGCACAAGGGCAATGTGGTTCATGGCTAAGGTTCCTAGGTGTTATGGTAATAAAATACATCATAATTATTAGGTGCTACCTAAATAGGTAGCCTGATTTTCTAAAGTGCTACGCATCTAGCAGATGCCAGAGAAGTCAGCACTTTAGAAAATCTTGGCCCACTGGGTTAGTGTGTGAAATCAAGTTTTTACTACTGTGGATGCAATTTAGTTTTAAATATTATGTATATGAATAAATGACAGAGGGTCCTGTGGCACCTTTAAGACTAACAGAAGTATTGGGAGCATAAGCTTTCGTGGGTAAGAACCTCACTTCTTCAGATGCAAGTAATGGAAATCTCCAGAGGCAGGTATAAATCAGTGTGGAGATAACGAGGTTAGTTCAATCAGGGAGGGTGAGGTGCTCTGCTAGCAGTAGAGGTGTGAACACCAAGGGAGGAGAAACTGCTTCTGTAGTTGGATAGCCATTCACAGTCTTTGTTTAATCCTGATCTGATGGTGTCAAATTTGCAAATGAACTGGAGCTCAGCAGTTTCTCTTTGGAGTCTGGTCCTGAAGTTTTTTTGCTGTAAGATGGCTACCTTTACATCTGCTATTGTGTGGCCAGGGAGGTTGAAGTGTTCTCCTACAGGTTTTTGTATATTGCCATTCCTGATATCTGACTTGTGTCCATTTATCCTCTTGCGTAGTGACTGTCCAGTTTGGCCAATGTACATAGCAGAGGGGCATTGCTGGCACATGATGGCATATATAACATTGGTGGACGTGCAGGTGAATGAGCCGGTGATGTTGTAGCTGATCTGGTTAGGTCCTGTGATGGTGTTGCTGGTGTAGATATGTGGGCAGAGTTGGCATCGAGGTTTGTTGCATGGGTTGGTTCCTGAGTTAGAGTTGTTATGGTGCGGTGCGTGGTTGCTGGTGAGAATATGCTTAAGGTTGGCGGGTTGTCTGTGGGCGAGGACTGGCCTGCCTCCCAAGGTCTGTGAAAGTGAGGGATCATTGTCCAGGATGGGTTGTAGATCACTGATGATGCGTTGGAGAGGTTT
>NW_020664483.1:23268283-23289022 GCF_002925995.2 Terrapene triunguis
TCCCAATACTTCTGTTAGTCTTAAAGGTGCCACAGGACCCTCTGTTGCTTTTTACAGATTCAGACTAACACGGCTACCCCTCTGATACATGAATAAATGAGTTGCTCATGTCTTGTGGAAAATCAACAGTTTATGGTTAAATAATTTATTCTAAAAGAAATTCAATTCTTGTCCACAGGTATTTTTACAATGAGATTCTTAAAACTTAGCGCTTGTTAATAACTTCTTCTTTAAGTTTTGCTGCAAGCATTCTCCTCTTTAGCAGTAGTCTTTGCTTCTCCTCTTCTGACATTTCCTAAAAACAAAATTAAAATTATTACATTACAGTATAACCTCTCTGACTGCATAGAAAATTCTGACTTCCAATAATAAAAATCTACTGAAACTTTATAAGTCAATTCAGACCATAAACAATGAATAGAGATTTTTCTCTAGAACTCAGAATTAAATAATATTGAAAGGGAAATTACTTGCAAAAATTGCAATCTTGGCAGCTTCCCAAAGCTCAGGATGGCTGATAACAATGGTATAGGTTCAGTAGACCTAGACAAATTGGAGGGTTGGGCCAAAAGAAATCGGATGAGGTTCAACAAGGACAAGTGCACTTAGGACGGAAGACTCCCATGCACTGCTACAGGCTGGGGACCGACTGGCTAAGCAGCAGTTCTGCAGAAAAGGTCGTGGGGATTACAGTGGATGAGAAGCTGAATATGAGTCAGCAGTGTGCCCTTGTTGCCAAGAAGACTAACGGCATATTGGGCTGCATTAGTAGGAGCATTGCTAGCAGATTGAGGAAAGTGATTGATCCCCTCTATTCGACACTGGTGAGGCCACATCTGGGGTATTGTGCCCAGTTTTGGGGCCCCCACTACAGAAAGGATGCGGAGAAGTTGGAGAGAGTCTAGCAGAGGGCAATGAAAATAAAGGGGCTGGGGCACATGATTTACAAAGAGTGGCTGAGGGAACTGGGCTTGTTTAGAGAAGAGTGAGTTGCTAGTAGCCTTCAACTACCTGAAGGGGGGTTCTAAAGAGGATGGAGCTCGGCTGTTCTCAGTGGTGGCAGATGACAGAACAAGGAGCAATGGTCTCAAGTTGCAGTGGGGGAGGTCCAGGTTGGATATCAGGAAAAACTATTTCACTAATGGAATGGTGAAGCACTGGAATGGGTTACCTAGGGAGGCGGTGAATCTCCATTCTTAGAGGTTTTTAAGGCCTAGCTTGACAATGCCCTGGCTGGGATGATTTAGTTGGGGTTGGTCCTGCTGTGAGCAGGGGGTTAGACTAGATGACCTCCTGAGGGCTCTTCCAACTCTAATCTTCTATGATACTTGCTGTAATTTACACCTGGGGACAACACACTGTCCAAGCACAAAGGAGAGCATGATGCACCCCATGTTCCTCAGCCAGATCCTAACACCATGTTAGTTTTGTGACCAACATAATTTGTATAGCATAGTGGTATGTAAAAGTGAATTACAAAGCAATAATAAAAATTGTCTTTAGTACACATCTGCAGATATCTTCTTACATTACCAGAATATGGGATCTTATGGTACTGAAATAATTTAATAATTTGTAAGCTATTTTGCACCTCCCTCAAGTCAACTTGGAAACTCCAGCTTTGCTGAAGCTATCCCATTGTACAGCATTAAATGCTAATTCACTGTAACCAGTGTTGATGTCAACATGATGCATTGTGTGATCTCTTCAAACAGGAGGAGTCTGGGGTGGGGGGACTTGAAGGCTAACAAATGTTTGTAGTAGCTCAAGCAGCTATTTAGTGGGGCTTTCTGGCACATAGCTGTGTGCTTAACTCAATATTTACTCTTTTAAGACAATGATATTGATAACATTCCATATTAAGCTCTGAAGAAAGTAACTCCCTCTTCCCCATAAATCACAATAATCATTAATAGTGTAAACATTCAGCATACTCTCTTCCTTCCTCTGAAGTATTTGGTGTTGATCACCATTGGAGGCTTAGCATCAGACGAGCTGGACCCTGAATATTAGTGATTCTGACCTTGCCATGCTGTGGTACCTGATCCCTCAAACCCATTATTCTCTATCAAATATATAAAAGTATTTTAACAGTTTGGGGAGGAGTATTCTGTTTCCCTGAGCAAGTATGGCTCTGCCCTCCCCCTACTGTAATGTAATAATCTTCCCGGAGGAGGCCTAGATTTCCTTTGAAGTCAGTCAGCGCTGCTCCTTAACTCTTTAGAGGGGCAGAGCTGAGAGACAAGGCAATCCAATCTTCCAAGTATAATAAAACTCTCATTAATTTTTTTTAAATTAAAAGAATTTAGAAAGGTCTTTATAAGAAAGCTGACTTATACCCCCTATTTACTTTGATCTGCAGCAAGTTGTTATGATGACTTCCTTTACTATCAGTTAAATCAGCTTGTAATCCTGACAAGTCATTGTGTTGTAATGGTACCTTACCATGTCTGACACAAGTTATCTCTGTGCTTAGCACCACAGAGCCAATACTGCTACAGAAGTGTTAGGTGAATTGTACTCTCAGAAATCAGTGCAATTGTCATTGAAATTCTTATTGCAGAGTCTATATTACTGGTGTGATACAAGAGACTAGTAGCAAAACCTGTCCTGAGTTTACAATTAGAGGTGGTGTTTGCAGTACTTGCCTTTTTTAGAAAATTTTTCTAACATTAAGTTTAACATGGAAGTGATTCAGAGAACACCATGATGCTTTTATGACTACACTAGCATTTAAATCCTGCTAAGAGAGAACTTCCCAAAATCTTTTAGTGACTATGGTATTATCTTTGGCAAAGAAGTCTAGTGGAGGGTGGGTGAGTGGGGGGAGGTACTGTTTTCTTTCACAGACACTCTCCAAAGTTGGTTATGTACCACTCCAACAATATCTCATTGGGCTCAATTCTGCATGAGCCCCATAGTATTGATTCGTCAATCTCTGGCACAGTTGCTGTATAAGGTCATACAGTACTGCTTTATTTAGATCTGCATTGTTTCCCATATTTTCCCTTCATGTGGCCTTGCAAATCTTATGTTTCTATTAGACCACATTAGCATATGTTTAAGTCCTCTCAATATGTTTAACAACTTTTATGTCTTATTTTTCCCTGAAGTTTGTCTTTTGGAAACACATCTTTGATCTCAAAAGCCCATATAAATTCATTTTCTGTGACCTAGTACCACACATTACTCTAAACTGCTCTTGGAGTGGGGGTCTGGGTGGAGGGCATGTTTCCCTCCCATGTACGAAAATATAACAGCTTTACTTTTAGTCAGTTAATGAGTTAGCAGAGCAGGCACTGTAGTTTGTATGTGCTTCATATGTAAATAGTAGTGATATCAGCATGAAGCAAAGCTTAAGTCCCTCTCAGAGAGGTTTTCCCATGAGAAGTCAGCCAATAGTTTAAATTTAAAAATAAATAAGCACTGCCAAGAATAAATACAGCAAAAGTGAATCTTCATGGACCACAAGTCTCATAAGTTGGGAAAAAATGACAAACTCAGTTTTGAAGGTCACCTTTCAGAGCTGTAGGCTGCATACTGGAGCTTAGCTACACATATATATTTACAGTTTCCCCCATCAAGATGTAATTTCCATTAATGTCACACATTTTTTTCAAAAGTGCCCTTTGATAAGAATTAGAATTTCCCTGACCTCCTCTGACAGGGAAGACAGTCATCAAAATATTTTTTCGTGCTTGTCACGTCATTGCAGATCAAATCTTCCATTTGTATGACAAATGCCAATATACTAAACCCTAAAGATGAACTAACAGAAAAGTAGGTTGGAAATGTTTTTTCTGACTTTAATTTTTGACCAAATTTCCTCTATATATTTTGGGCCTGATCCTGGCTCCAATACCCTTTTTTAATTCCAGTTTCTTGTTCTGGTAGGGTATGTCTAGCAAGAGGGAGGGAAAGCAAGGCATCAGGCCTCTTGTTCAGTAACCACTTATATAGGGGAAATGCTTCCATTTTATTCTAGGTCCACCTATAAATTCCTTAGCTTACTTCTTGAAACCTTCCCACGCTGAGCTCATCTCCACCTCCCTGCACCTGAGTCATTGCCTGGAGTATTGTATAATCTTAAATTAGATTCTATTGTAACACTGCAAGGATATTGTCTTTGAGTTTTCTCAAAGAACTACACAGACTTACAGTGCTTGCTCTTGTCTTGGAGGATGGGGTCCACACCAGGTTCACTAGATCCTGTCACCAGTTCCAATTAGAGGAAAAAAGTTTTCCTGCTTTCTGCTCTTCAGGGGTTGTGTTTCCAAAAAGTTAGAGAAACAAATGGGGCAGATTGCTTTCAAATGGTCTTCTATCGACAAACTTAGAAATACAGCACACACTGACCAATACTATGGTCCTAGCTTAGGAATAAACATGGTTATGGATTCTTTAACTCCCACCAATATGTCTAATCAAGAAGCTGTACAGAGAGTACTGAATTCCATCTTGTTTATTGAACTGTGAGCTTCAATGCTTACGTGTAAGGGGGGAGGCATGCTGTTTTGATGTCAGGCATCATTGGTCTCATCAGATTAACTTCTCTGACCTACTTTTAGGAGTTTTCTAAACTTTATCCTTAAGTCTCTGCTGAATCACACTGCAGTGATTTCCTTCTTTCAACCATCCTTACACCACTAAATAACTCAGGTTGTGTGCATTCAAGTGGGACACAGATCTCTTTTTGCAAGGCAACTTCTAGTATCTGATTATGACAGGATGAAGTAAATGGCTTAGAAATATAGGAATTGCTGTACCAGAATGGACATGTGGTCCTTTTAGGCCAGTTTCCTGTCTGAAAATGGCCATTAACAATTGCTGCAGAAGAAGACAAAAGCTAATGCAATATATTATCACCTACACTGCGAATATAAAGCCCTGGTTGGCCCATGCCACTTGACTCAGGCTCTCAGGGTTTGGGCTAAGGGGTGTCTAATTGCAGTGTAGATATACTCTAAGTGTGCTAATTTTACCACACAGCAGGGAGTGACCCCAGCTAATAATAACTGATAATTTATTTTATCAGAGGTAGTGTACATCTGATGCTGTTCTTACTTACAGAACTAAGTAATTTTTAAAAATCTCATGGAACTCATTGCTGAATACTTATGGATCAGATGCCCTAGGAAGGAAGCCTGAGGTTTAATTTATGTAAATTTAAAATCCCTAATCCAGAAATTAAGGTTTCAATCCTTCTCTGCTTGGACACAGCAGCAAACAGCAAAAACAAGTGTTCTGGCATCTTAATCTCCCTTCAAACTCACAGTACTCATTCCCCCTTCATAAGGGACCAACTGGTCTTGTCTGTATTTTAAATTTTAAAAAAATCACAAAGGAAACATTTGTTCTCTTGGATGGTGATGTTGCTATTCATAGGCAGTTTGGTCTACTTTGTATTGTGCTAAATGGGTAATGCACACCTATTCCTGCCTCTTCAAGAGAATGATAGGCTACAGTAGTGAATTTTCCAGGTCACCACTACAACTGTCTATTGACAGGAGAGATTAGAGCCATCAAGAATATGCCAGTTATGAAGAGATCATTTTGCTTTTCCATCGTCCTAACTCTCTCACAGGAAGATTGCTTTCAGCACAAAAGCCTAGATTTTGTGCAAGGCAAAAAGATGGTAGTAGCACCCAAACTTCAGGCCTCCTTGCCTTAATACTGCTGCCTCCTCCACCAGTAGCTGAGGCTATAGGGCATTTCCTCACTTGAAATACAAGAAAAACACTTTACAAAGTCTCAAAAGAAAGGAAGTTATCAAACTTAACCCTTTTGTAAAATAACACTTCTCAGAAAATTCAAGCTAGCGGTGTTGACCATGAACGTTGTTTTTCTGCGTGCGTTAGCAAAAAAGGAGCTAACATTTCAGGGAACCAGTATGCAAAATCACATCTCACTAGCAGATAGGAGCAAACTGTCATGCAATGAAGCAGTTTAACAATATGTGCAAAAACACAGAGCATGGGTTTATTATGAAGATTTACCACTGTAGAAAAAGCATTTAATGCTCACAATCACTAAGCTTTCTGCTTCTTAGCTATACTGATTTTAGATTGCAGAATTAATTTCTGCACAATGAATAACTTGTAACTGAGTTTGTTCTGCCATTATATTCTACCACTTTTTCCTTGTTCTTTTGTCCTGTTTTAATATTCAGCTGCAATATCCATATCTTCATTGAAGTAGTCTGTGATTTTTCTAAACAAAATTAGTCATGCTGATTAAAGTGTTAATCCTTCACCTCTTTAGAAGATAATGCCTCTTCTTTCTGATCTATATTTGGTGTTGGTAGATTATTTCTTGACTCCTTCTTCATAGCCATCAATGTATCTCGCTTCTGTTTTAAATAGTCTTCTCGTTGTCTGAGGTGGTGCGGTTCAAGCTCTGATAAATTCTGGAATTGTTTAAAAGGCAAATTTACTAGAAAACTCATTTCAGAGTGTACCAGTTATGTATTTATAAATGAAGGGATATGGAGTTCACCTAACTCATACCTAGATACTTGGCTCTAGAATTACCGGTCTAACAAAACTAATGAATTTGAGTTAAGGTGCTTAACTCAGTTGTCCATATTACATCATACACACAGATGCTACTAAGAAATTGTTAGAAGAATGGCAATAAACTCCTGGAAAATGAATTCTATTCCAAGGTTGGGATCTCAGGGTCCAGTTTATACTGAATTGTAGCTTTCTGCAAATTAGATCATTGGATACACTGAAAAATTACTTGCATACTGATACTTAACATAAGAGAATTCTAGCCAGTAAAATGTTCTAACAACATGAAAATATGTATTGGTTGTATAATAATTATTCAAATACCTTAGCTGTATGATATCTTATTCAAATTAAGTGGAATAAACCTGTTACTTACAAATCCCTCAGGCCCAGCTTCTCTTGTTGCATTCTCTGAACAATTTCCAGTTCTCTTTTTCTTAATTTCTTCTTTCACTTTGGTAGGTTCAGAAGGCTGTGGAGGAGGTTCTATCACTCTTAGTAGAGGATGCACGGGCCTTAAATCTTCCTTAGTAGATTTGTTTGTTTCTTCTAGACAGCAATTTTGCACAGAAACAAATTAGAAACATTATATATACAAACTAACAAATGTAAGATTAAAAAATAATATTGCACCAATGCATAAAAACATTGTCAGTTAAAACAACTTTTTTGAAATGAGATTTCCTCTTTATGGCTTAATTAAAAAACAGCTTCCTTCAAAAATGTATTTTGATGAAGCATACTTTTCACACTAATATCAGCTAAACACTATATTTCTGTTACACACAAGAACAGGAAATAAATATGGGGAGCAACATCATTGGTTTGTATGCTATTCTATAAATGACTAACAATTACTCAAATGATAAGGAATACTATTTCAAATTCTTCACTTCCAAAAGACCAGTTCATGCCATCTGGGCTCTCCTTTCAGTTAGTATTACAGTCAGCAGAGCCAATCACTGCTGAGAGATAAGGCACTTTCTGGCCAGCTCCAAACGCACTTGTACTGTGCAGTTTTTCCCTGCTTCAAAGAGCCTGGAAACAGCAGTATGCTCTTTTTAAATCTGTGTTTTGATAGGAGAGAAAAAGATTCTTGAAAGGATAAAAAAAAAGTTTCATATGCACAGGCTGACCCTAAAGACTGAGAGATCAATTTGTTCAGTGTGGAGTTTGATCATTCATTGTGAACAATCTGACCAGAGAGGGCTCTTCAGGGCTAATCTTGCCCATGCATTAGAACAGAAGGCAGGTCTGCCAGATTTCTGACTTAGGAAGCACCCAGGCCTCCCAGTCACAGAGCTGGCTTGATGAGCCTTAGGGGAAGTGTGGGTAGCATATTTCAAACCAGGTAAAAGTGTTAGCTTTGATTCCCCTCAGTCTACTGGTCGGCTCCTTCAATCCTCAGTTAGTGGCCATACTGAACAAAACACACAGAAATGATATGGTTGCAGTCTTTACTGTCTTTTGCCTCTTTTATTTATTTATTTTGTAGAGGTGGGCTTTCAAGGAGGATTCAGAGGAAGCTTCAGACCAGAAGAAAATCATTGGAGACACAGCCTGCCTCACAGGATTTGTCCACCCCTAAGCCCCAGTAATTACTTCAGTATTGGAAAGATGGAGGTAGTTCGGTATTCTGCAGCCAAAAGGTCTTATGGTCCTGACCAGACCTGTCCGATTTTTTTTTTTTAAACAGCCAACCTTCCACAGTCAGTAGAAGCTACAGAGAGAGCCAAAATATTCTAAATTGTGAACTTAGTCACATTTACTATCCTCCTCACAAAGTCTCCCCTGTTAAATCCCATAGATCCTCCTAGATAGCAGGAATGAATGCTCCAGAACTCTGGGTAACATGCAGTTATTTCCATAATTACTTGTTTAGTCCGTTTTCGAATACACAGCTACTAAAGCCATAGCATCACTGTTGTCTTTAAATCACATAGAATCATAGAATATCAGGGTTGGAAGGGACCTCAGGAGGCCATCTAGTCCAACCCCCTGCTCAAAGCAGGACCAATCCCCAACAAAATCATCCCAGCCAGGGCTTTGTCAAGCCTGACCTTAAAAACCTCTAAGGAAGGAGATTCCACCACCTCCCTAGGTAACCCATTCCAGTGCTTCACCACCCTCCTAGTGAAAAAGTTTTTCCTAATATCCAACCTAAACCTCCCTCACTGCAACTTGAGACCATTACACCTTGTTCTGCCATCTGGTACACCCCTGAGAACAGTCTAGATCCATCCTCTTTGGAACCCCCTTTCAGGTAGTTGAAAGCAGCTATCAAATCCCCCCTCATTCTTGTCTTCTGCAGACTAAATAATCCCAGTTCCCTCAGCCTCTCCTCATAAGTCATGTGCTCCAGCCCCCTAATCATTTTTGTTGCCCTCCACTGGCCTCTTTCCAATTTTTCCACATCCTTCTTGTAGTGTGGGGCCCAAAACTGGACACAGTACTCCAGATGAGGCCTCACCAATGTCGAATAGAGGGGAATGATCATGTCCCTCTATCTGCTGGCAATGCTCCTACTAATGCAGCCCAATATGCCGTTAGCCTTCTTGGCAACAAGGGCACACTGTTGACTCATATCCAGCTTCTTGTCCACTGTAACCCCTAGGTCCTTTTCTACAGAACTGCTGCCTAGCCACTCAGTCCCTAGTCTGTAGCAGTGCATGGGATTCTTCCGTCCTAAGTGCAGGACTCTGCACTTGTCCTTGTTGAACCTCATCAGCTTTCTTTTGGCCCAATCCTCTAATTTGTCTAGGTCCCTCTGTATCCTATCCCTACCTTCCAGCGTATCTACCACTCCTCCCAGTTTAGTGTTATCTGCAAACTTGCTGAGGGTGCAATCCATGCCATCCTCCAGATCATTAATGAAGATATTGAACAAAGCCGGCCCCAGGACCGACCCTTGGGGCACTCCACTTTATACCAGCTGCTAACTAGACATGGAGCCATATGTTGAGCCTTTTGGGGATCCACTGAGGCTGCATCATAAAAAGGCATGCCATGAGTAATGAACAGTGCTAAAGACATCAGGCTCAATGTTCTCAACTTGTTGACAGTAGCCACCTGACAAATTCTCTCTGATACATCCATTGTTCCAGACCTTAGTCTGGGACACGAAGACTTTAAAATGAGCTGTGTCTAGAAGACACTATTACGTACTCCAATTGTAATAAGGAACAAGGTGGGGACTCCAGGTAGTTTTTCTCATGAATTCTGTTGACTTCAGAATCTCAAGGATCCACTTGTGTCTCCACTGAATCCCTTCTAAAATTATACAAAAACCTGTAGGAGAACACTTCAACCTCCCTGGCCACACAATAGCAGATGTAAAGGTAGCCATCTTACAGCAAAAAAACTTCAGGACCAGACTCCAAAGAGAAACTGCTGAGCTTAAGTTCATTTGCAAATTTGACACCATCAGATCAGGATTAAACAAAGACTGTGAATGGCTAGCCAACTACAAAAGCAGTTTCTCCTCCCTTGGTGTTCACACCTCAACTGCTAGCAGAGGACCTCACCCTCCCTGATTGAACTAACGTCGTTATCTCCAGACTGATTCTTGCCTGCATATTTATACCTGCCTCTGGAAATTTCCATTACATGCGTCTGACGAAGTGGGTATTCACCCACGAAAGCTTATGCTCAAATACATCTGTTAGTCTTAAAGGTGCCACAGGACTCTCTCTTGCTTTTTTCTAAAATTATGTCCATGATCAGCTAATCCTCCATTTTAGGGAAAACATGCAATCCCATCATATATAAACAGCTACTACAGCCATCAAGAATTCTGTAGATACACACTATGCCTACACTGGCCCAAAAAGGAAGCAGTCTGAATTAATAGTGATATTTCCCAGGTAAGAGCATAATTTTCTTCCTGTATCTGTTTCTCCGTTTCCTTTATCACCACCTAAATAAAAACATTACACACACAAATTACAATAAGAGCATAGTAAAAGTGCAAAGTCAAGCACTCAAATGTTTTGAAATGCTACAATTAAGGTTGATCATCCAATCTTAATCCAGACCACTATGCATATGCATTATGATACAGCCTGTAATTAAATGATCGCATCCTGTTTTTCCCCACCGGATCCCCTCCCATGACACATGCTAGGGAACAAGAGTGGCTTTAGTTTTCTTAACTTTGCCATCACACAGCAGGCCCTTGTGCTTCTGCTATCGTTCCCATTGATTCCTAGATATTGGCAGCGGACATCTATCTCAGTGACCGCTGCTCTTATTGTTGCAACATGGACATTAAAGACCATAATAACTAGCTCACTGATGGACTGATTTAAAAAAATATTGTTTTGGTTTTTTTGTTTGTATTTTTTTGGAAGGGAGCCTTCTTCCACCTCACAAATCATTTTGTGTATCAACTAATACTTGGCAATAATGATTAGTAGTCCCCAATGCACAGTGTAAGCTTTGAAGACTGGTAAACAGTCATCTTAATGTTACAATCAAAGAGAAGGGGTGCCAAAACACATGTCCTATCACTCTTCTCTGGCCATTGTAGCCTCTACCAGGTTTTCATGGTGAGTGCAGCAGAAAGTCAGCAGTGTCCCTGTGTTCCAACTACTTCTGCCCTTTTGCAGATTGCTTGGATGGTAGCTTCATGTTGCCAGATGTCCCTCTCACCTACTTAATAAGGATCCATCAAAACAAGAGGCGCCAACCTTTCTAGAGGAAGAACGGTGTCCACTTACTTTAGATATACCAGAGTTATGGACGGTTTCCAAATAAAATGGAATAACCCTAGCCATTTTCATACAACCGTAGAAGGAACTTATTAAAGACTTATTAGATCTTACAGTCCATCTCTCCACAAATGCAGAATGCTCTTTTACAGAATATTTTCCAGTATTTTCTACTGTTCTAAGTATTCCAAGTGAGAGAGTTTCTACCATTTCAGGGCTATTTTGTTGTCATTTAGATTTTTCCGATATTCAGCCTCATTCTTCTCCTTTTCAATTTCATCTCATTAATCCTAGTTGTGTACCATCCTATCTCAACTTTTTGCTACTTGATACATTGTTATCATTAGCCTTTGTTTATGGCCCTTCAGCCTGTTTTCAGTACACAAGGCAGTGTTCCACTCAAAGCCAATGTGAATTAATTTTGAAGTGATGTATGTAAGACAGTGTTAAATGCTTTACTAAGTCCAAATATTTCTTCTACTACCTTACACTTGTGCACTAATTTTGAGATTCTGGGGGGTTTTTTTAGGAAAAGCAATGAAAAGTTTGGTAAAAAAAATTCTTCATAAATATATGCTGAAAAAGCTGAAAATTTGGTTTTCTTCCTCCTTTGGCCAAGTGATAGATATTTGGTATCTGTGTCAAGATAGCAGTCTTGCATGTTCACCTTTTTCTTTCTTCTTGGACAGGAGATGCAGAATGTTGTACAGCTGCCCATGCTGAAAAGAGAATAGTGCCACTGGAGCAAGAATTGATTCCAGTTGCAATGCTAGCATATGTCTGTGTAGGCCCCAGAGCCAAGTGTGTCATGGATTGATCAAGTCACAACTCTCAATTCCAATACGCTTTGTAAACTCATAATTCCAAGAGCTCCCACAAGTCTAGCATCAACTAAACTTCAACTAGTTTGATTCTGGGTGCATGCATCTGATAAGCCAACATAATGTGGTGGAAAGAAAACAAGAATCTATAGAGTATGCTCTAAGGTGACTGAGGCAGAATCAATTCTACTGTGACTGGAGTCTCCATAGGTTTTCCAGTCACTGAGGACAGAGTGGGATGTCTTCAGAGTGAAATAGGCTCCTCATGAGATAAACCTGTGCTTGGGGAGAGGTGAGTCCCTGACTCCTGATCTGGTGTCAAACTTGAATAGGGTGGTGTACTGAGGCCACAAAGAAAGTGATGTTTTGAAGCAAGTATCAGGGGGTAGCCGTGTTAGTCTGAATCTACAAAAACAACAAGGAGTCTGGTGGCACCTTAAAGACTATCAGATTTATTTGGGCATGAAAGCTTATGCCCAAATAAATCTGTTAGTCTTTAAGGTGCCACCAGACTCCTTGTTGTTTTGAAGCAGTTTGTCAACGTGAGAGTATCAAATGTAACTGGAGTTTCAAGGTGTTCAATCACAGTTTTTACACTAACCACATAAGATCTATGTTGAGACATATAGTGTCAATGTAATCACAACCCTCAGCTGTGATGCCAGCCTCTGGCTTGTTTAAGATTTTTGCCTTTTGTAGCCTTTATGCTATGTTGATTTCAGAATAGTTTTACAAGGATTATGGCAGGAGTTCCTTCAGGTGCTCACCCTGGAACCCATCAGTCCGTAATAATATGTGGCACAAACATCATAGCTACGGTCCAATCTAATTCAGACCAGACACCAGTCAGTTGTATCAATAGTTAAATCATTTAGAACACTTTTTGAAGTTGCTGTGCTGCTTCTGTACTATAGATATCTAAAAAAGTGGTAAAGGGGGAGCAGCCTGCAAAGTAAAAAAAATGCACAAGAAATATGTAACGTAAATCAATTTCAAGCTGGGTAGACTGATTTAAATCAAAGCAATTTAAATCACTGATCTTAATTATTATTTAAATAAGCCAGAAACCTTGATTTAAATAATTGATTTTAAAATGTTTTCCATTTGTACTTTTTATTATTTTTCTAAGGAAAGGTTTATTCTCATTAGCTGATGCCCATTGAAACATGGTGATTTGCAACTAAATACAGCCTTTATGCTAAATTTGGTGGTTCTTTTTGCTAACTTGGAGGATACAGCTTCTGTGCTGTTGAGGCAGATGAAAGTCTCAGGGAAGGAGAACATCAAATTGGAGCAGAGGGAAACAATCCCATAGTTTGGACCCTCCTTCCAGATGATGCCATGGTATCCTCTCACACTGAGGATACCTCTCTGCGGAAGGGAACTCCTGTTATTAGGAAGAGACAGGTAATAGTAATGGGTGATTAGATCAGTAGAAACAGCTGGGTTTGCGATGATGGGGAAAACTGCATGGTGACTTGCCTGGCAGGTGCTAAGGTTGCAGATCTCTCAAGACATCTAGACAGACTTATGTAGAGCTGGGGAAGAGCTGGTAGTCGTGGCACATGTAGGTACCAATGACATAGGGAAGGATAGGAAAGAGGTCCTGCAGGCCAAATTTAGGCTGCTAGGTAAGAGAGAAGTCCAGGACCTCCATGGTAGCATTATATGAAATGCTTCCAGTTCCACGCACAGGGCCAGTTAGGCAGAACTGCAGGGTCTCAGTGTGTGGATGAGATGATGGTGTAGGAAGGAGGGGTTTCGATTTATTAGGAACTGGGGAAACTTTTGGGAAAGGGGGAGCCTATACAAGAAGGATGGGCTCCACCTAAACCAAAATGGAACCAGATTACTGGCACTTAAAATTAAGAAGGTTGTAGAGCAGTTTTTAAACTAAGGGTTGGGGGAAAGCCGATAGGTGCGGAAGAACATGTGGTTCGGACAGAGACATCCCTTAGGGGAAAATTTATTAATGGAGATTCTCTATGTCCTAGTAAAGAGGAGAGGATGGAAGATGATAAAATACAAGTAGGATCTGATGAGAAACAGTCAAATGAAAAAGATTCCCATTCAGTTATATCACATAATGGCAGATGGCTAAAAAAATGACAGTTTTTAAGTGCTTATATACAAATGCTAGAAATCTAAATAATAAGATGGGTGAACTTGAGTGCCTCATATTAAATGAGGATATTTACATAATAGGTATCACAGAAACTTGGTGGAATGAGGATAATGAATGGGACACAATAATACAAGAGTCCAAAATATATTGGAAGGACAGAACAGGTCATGTTGGTGCGGGGTTGGGGGGTGGCACCATCTGTGAAAGAAAGTAGAGTCAAATGAAGTACCATACAATTTGTATGGATAGTAATTCCATGCTTGAATAATAACAATATAGCAGCAGGAATATACTGTTGACCAAGATGGTGATAGTGACTACAATGCTCAGGGAGATAAGAGAGGCTATAAAGATTAAAAAAACTCAATAATAATTGGGATTTCAACTATCCCCATATTGACTGGGTACATATTACCTCAGGACGGGATGCAGAGATAAAGTTTCTTGACACCTTAAATGACTGCTTCTTGGAGCAGCTAGTCCTGGAACGCACAAGAGGAGAGGCAATTTTTGATTTAGTCCTAAGTGGAGCACAAGATCTGGTCCAAGAGGTGAATATAGCTGAACTGCTTGGTAACAGTGATCATAATAAAATAAAATTTAATATCCCTGGCGGGGGGGGGGGGGGGGAGGGGGAGAACACCCCAGCAGCCCACTACAGTAGCATTTAATTTCTGAAAGGGGAACTACACAAAAATGAGGAAGTTAGTTAAACAGAAATTAAAAGGTACAGTGCCAAAAGTGAAATCCCTGCAAGCTGTATGAAAACTTTAAAGACACCATAATTGAGGCTCAGCTTAAATGTATACCCTAAATTTAAAAACACAGTAAGAAGACCAAAAAAGTGCCACCATTACTAAACTACAAAGTAAAAGAAGCAGTGAGAGGCAAAAAGGCATCCTTTAAAAAGTGGAAGTTAAATCCTATTGAGGAAAATAGAAAGGAGTATAAACCCTGGCAAGTGAAGCATAAAATTACAATTAGGAAGGCCAAAAAAGAATTTGAAGAACAGCTAGCCAAAGACTCAAAAAGTAATAGCAAAAAAATGTTTTAAGTACATCAGAAGCAGGAAGTCTGCTATACAACCAGTGGGGCCACTGGACGATCGAGATGCTATAGGAGCACTCAAGGAAGACAAGGCCACTGCAGAGAAACTACATGAATTCTTTGCATCGGTCTTCATGGCTGAGGATGTGAGGGAGATTCCCAAACCTGAGCCATTCTTTTTAGATTTCAAATCTGAGGAACTGTCACAGATTGAGGTGTCATTAGAGGAGGTTTTTGGAACAAATTGATAAAACAGTAAGAAGTCACCAGGACCAGATGGTATTCACCCAAGAGTTCTGAAGGAACTCAAATGTGAAGCAGGGCCTGTGCAACCACTAGGTGAACTAGGCAGTTGCCTAGGGCACCAAGTGGTTGGGGGCGTCCGGGATTTTTCCTCCCTTCCCTCCCTTCCCCTCACGCAGAGTGCAGCGCGGCTGGTTGGGTGCCTGGGCCTGATTTAGCCGCTCCCATTGGCCTCCAGCAGCCAGAGTCCCTCCCCTGCCCCCCCACCTCAGTATCGCGTGGCCAGCACTCTGTGGGGGAGGGGCTGTGTGCTCGGCAGCCTGTTTGGTTTGGCTCCACGTGGAGCCAGCGGCTCGAGAGGCATCGGCAAGGGGAGTCCCGGGGGGCTGTCAGGGAGCGGATGGTTGGATGGGTTGGGAGTTCTGGGGGGGGACGGTCAGGGGGCGGGGGTGTGGAGAGGGATTGGAGCTGTCGGGACAGGGAGCAGGGGGAGGGTTGGATGGGTCGGGAGTTCTGGGGGGAGGGTCTGTCAGGGGGCAGGGTTGATTGGGGCATGGGAGTCCTGGGGGTCTGTATGGGGGTGGCAGTGTGGATAAGGGTTGGGGCAACCAGGGAACAGGAAGGGTCCTAGGGGGGCAGTTACGGTGGGGGGGGGGTCTCAGGAGGGGGCAGTCAGGGGACAAGGAGCAGGGTTTTTTGGGGGGTTCTGAGGGGGGTGGGAAGTGGGAGGGAGTGGATGGGGCAGGGCTCAGGTGGGGCTCTCCCCCCCATCCTCTTTTTTGATTGTTGAAATATGTAACCCTAAAAAAGCAGTGCACTGGCTAGGCAGGGAGGAGCCGCCTTCCAGAGGCACCAGAGAGCCAGAGCGTCGCTGCGAGCCCCAGCCATGGAGGAGCCGGCACGGCGCAGCGGGGCAGCAGCCCTGCAAAGGCGGCAGGACCGCTAGCAGGGAGCAGCTGCGCCCCCTGCCCCTCCTGCCCAGCGCACCCCCCCCGGGGGCTCTTGTAGGCTGCAGCAGATGCATGTGGTTGGCGGCCCCCGTGCGCCCCCTGGCTCCCCCCTCGCCGCGCTCGGGCTCTGCAGCTCCCGGGCATGTGAGCCACCACTGGGGCGTGGGGCCCTGAGCCTGCTCCAGGAGGGGCAGTGGCAGTGGCGGCTCACACTCCCGGGAGCTGCAGAGCCCGAGCACAGCAGGGGAGAGATGGGGGGGTGCACGGGGGCTGCCGCTCGCATGCATCCACTGCAGGCATCCCCGGGGGAGCGCCGGGTGGGTCGCAGCCTGGGCAGGTGCATCCCCTGGATTCCCCCTAACCGCGCTCGGGTTCTGCGGCTCCTGGGCGTTTGAGCCACCGCTGCCCCTCCCGGAGCAGGCTCAGGGCCCTGCACCCTGGCGGTGCGGGGGGGGGTGCCTGGCCGCAGCTTGGGCAGGAGACGCGGCTGCTCCCCGCTAATGGCTCCACCGCCTTTGCAGGGCTGCTGCCCCCCTGCGTCGTGCTGCCTCCTCCATGGCTGGGGCTCGTCGCCGTTGCAAGTGGGACGCTCTGGCTCTCAGGTGCCTCCGGAAGGCGGCTCCTCCCTGCTGAGCTACTGCAGCGGCCCAAGCCCGGCAAAGCCAGTGAGTGGACTTGGGGTGGGGGCCGCCGGGGTGGGGTAGTGTGGGGAGGGCTCACGGGGGGACTGTGCACCCTCCAGGGAAGTTCAGGGCGCAGGGAGTGGGGAACCTGGTCTGGGGAGCAGCCCCTGGGCACGGCTGGCCCCTGGGCAGGCTGGCCCCTGGGGTCTATAAAGGCTCGTTGGGAATGCCCCTCAATGAACCGATGTGTGTGGGGGGGAGAGGGGCGCAAGGTGGAAGTTTCGCCTAGGGCGCAAAATATCCTTGCACCGGCCCTGGATTGAGGTGTCATTAGAGGAGGTTTTGGGAACAAACTGATAAAACAGTAAGAAGTCACCAGGGCCAGATGGTATTCACCCAAGAGTTCTGAAGGAACTCAAATGTGAAATTGTATAACTACTAACTGTGGTACGTAATCTATCATTTAAATCAATTTCTGTACCAGATGACTGGAGAATAGGTAATGTGATGCCAATTTTTTTAAAAGGCTCCAGAGGCGATCCCAGCAATTACAGGCCAGTAAGCCTAACTTCAGTACTAGGCAAACTGGTTGCAACTGTAGTAAAGAACAGAATTTGCAGACTGATAGATGAACATGATTTGTTTGGGAAGAGTCAACACGGTTTTTGTAAAGAAAAATCGTGCCTAACCAATCTACTAGAATTCTTTGAGGGGGGTCAACAAGCATGTGGACAAGGGGGATCCAGTGGATATAGTGTACAGAGATTTTCAGAAAGCCTTTGTCAAGGTCCCTCACCAAAGGCTCTTAAGCAAAGTAATCTGTCATGGGGATAAGAGGGAAAGTCCTCTCATGGATCAGTAACTGGTTAAAAGATAGGAAACTAAGGTTAGGAATAAATGGTCAGTTTTCAGGTAAGAGGTAAATAGTAGTGGCCACCAGGGGTCTGTATTGGAACCAGTACTATTCAATATATTCATAAATGATCTGGAAAAAGGGGTAAACAGTAAGATGGCAAAATTTGCAGATGATGCAAAATTACTCAAGATAGTTAAGTCCAAAGCAGACTGCAGAAAGTTACAAAGGAGTCTCACATAACTGATGACTGGGCAACAAAATGGCAGATGAAATTCAGTGTTGATAAATGCAATTAATGCATATTGGAAAACATAATCCCAACTATATACATAAAATGATGGGGTCTAAATTAGCTGTTACTACTCAAGAAAGAGATCTTGGAGTCATTATGGATAGTTCTCTGAAAACATCCATTCAATGTGCAGCGGCAGTCAAAAAAGCTAACAGAATGTTGGGAATCATTAGAAAAGAGAAAATATCATATTGCCTCTATATAAATCCTTAGCACGCCCACATTGGAGGTGGGTAGTGGTGGTCGGGGACTCCCTCCTCAAGGGGACTGAGTCATCTATCTGCCGCCCCGACCGAGACAACCGAGAGGTCTGCTGCTTGCCAGGAGCTAGGATTCACGATGTGACGGGAAGACTGTTGAGACTCATCAAGCCCTCGGATCGCTATCCCTTCCTGCTTCTCCACGTGGGCACCAATGATACTGCCAAGAATGACCTTGAGCGGATCACTGCAGACTACGTGGCTCTGGGAAGAAGGATAAAGGAGTTTGAGGTGCAAGTGGTGTTCTCGTCCATCTTCCCTGTGCAGGGAAAAGGCCTGGGTAGAGACCGTCGAATTGTGGAAGTCAACAAATGGCTATGCAGGTGGTGTCGGAGAGAAGGCTTTGGATTCTTTGACCGTGGGATGGTGTTCCAAGAAGGAGGAGTGCTAGGCAGAGACGGGCTCCACCTAACGAAGAGAGGAAAGAGCATCTTCGGAAGCAGGCTGGCTAACCTAGTGAGGAGGGCTTTAAACTAGGTTCACCGGGGGAAGGAGACCACAGCCCTGAGGTAAGTGGGGAAATGGGATACTGGCAGGAACACGAGCAGGAGACCGCAAGAGGGGAGGACTCCTGTCTCATACTGAGAAAGCAGGACGATCGGCGAGTTATCTTAAGTGCCTATACACAAATGCAAGAAGCCTGGGAAACAAGCAAGGAGAACTGGAAGTCTTGGCACAGTCAAGGAACTATGATGTGATTGGAATAACAGAGACTTGGTGGGATAACTCACATGACTGGAGTACTGTCATGGATGGACATAAACTGTTCAGGAAGGACAGGCAGGACAGAAAAGGTGGGGGAGTTGCATTGTATGTGAGAGAGGAGTATGACTGCTCAGAGCTCCGATATGAAACTGCAGAAAAAACGGAGAGTCTCTGAATTAAGTTTAGAAGTGTGAGCAACAAGGGTGATGTCGTGGTGGGAGTCTGCTATAGACCACCAGACCAGGGGGATGAAGTGGACGAGGCTTTCTTCCGGCAACTAGCAGAAGTTACTAGATCACAGGCTCTGGTTCTCATGGAAGACTTTAATCACCCTGATATCTGCTGGGAGGGCAATAGAGCAGTGCATAGACAATCCAGGAAGTTTTTGGAAAGTGTAGGGGACAATTTCCTGGTGCAAGTGCTGGAGGACCCAACTAGGGTCATAGGTCTTCTAGACCTGCTGCTCACAAACCGGGAAGAATTAGTAGACGAAGCAAAAATGGATGGGAACCTGGGAGACAGTGACCATGAGATGGTCGAGTTCAGGATCCTGACACAAGGAAGAAAGGAGAGCAGCAGAATACAGACCCTGGACTTCAGAAAAGCAGACTTTGACTCCCTCAGGGAACTGATGGGCAGGATCCCTTGGGAGAATAACATGAGGGGGAAAGGAGTTCAGGAGAGCTGGTTGTATTTTAAAGAATCTTTATTGAGGTTGCAGGAAAAAACCATCCCGATGTGTAGAAAGAATAGTAAATATGGCAGGCGACCAGCTTGGCTTAACGGTGAAATCCTTGCTGATCTTAAACGCAAAAAAGAAGCTTACAAGAAGTGGAAGACTGGACAAATGACCAGGGAGGAGTATAAATATATTGCTCAGGCATACAAGAGTGAAATCAGGAAGGCCAAATCACATTTGGAGTTGCAGCTAGCAAGAGATGTTAAGAGTAACAAGAAGGGTTTCTTCAGGTATGTTAGCAACAAGAAGAAAGTCAAGGGAAGTGTGGGCCCCTTACTGAATGAGGGAAGCAACCTAGTGACAGAGGATGTGGAAAAAGCTAATGTACTCAATGTTTTTTTTTCCTCTGTCTTCACAAACAAGGTCAGCTCCCAGACTGCTGCACTGGACAGCACAGTATGGGGAGAAGGTGACCAGTCCTCTGTGGAGAAAGAAGTGGTTCGGGACTATTTAGAAAAACTGGACGAGCACAAGTCCGTGGGGCCGGATGCGCTGCATCCGAGGGTGCTAAAGGAGTTGGTGGATGTGATTACAGAGCCATTGGCCATTATCTTTGAAAACTCATGGCGATCGGGGGAGGTCCCGGATGACTGGAAAAAGGCTAATGTAGTGCCCATCTTTAAAAAAGGGAAGAAGGAGGATCCGGGGAACTACAGACCAGTCAGCCTCACCTCAGTCCCTGGAAAAATCATGGAGCAGGTCCTCAAGGAATCAATTCTGAAGCACTTAGACAGGAAAGTGATCAGGAACAGTCAGCATGGATTCACCAAGGGCAAGTCGTGCCTGACTAACCTAATTGCCTTCTATGATGAGATAACTGGCTCTGTGGATGAGGGGAAAGCAGTGGATGTGTTATT
>NW_020664483.1:23289422-23303142 GCF_002925995.2 Terrapene triunguis
GAGATAACTGGCTCTGTGGATGAGGGGAAAGCAGTGGATGTGTTATTCCTTGACTTTAGCAAAGCTTTTGATACGGTCTCCCACAGTATTCTTGCCGCCAAGTTAAAGAAGTATGGGCTGGATGAATGGACTGTAAGGTGGATAGAAAGCTGGCTAGATCCTCGGGCTCAACGGGTAGTGATCAATGGCTCCATGTCTAGTTGGCAGCTGGTTTGAAGCGGAGTGCCCCAAGGGTCGGTCCTGGGGCCGGTTTTGTTTAATATCTTTATTAATGATCTGGAGGATGGTGTGGACTGCACTCTCAGCAAGTTTGCAGATGACACTAAACTGGGAGGCGTGGTAGATACACTGGAGGGTAGGGATCGGATACAGAGGGACCTAGACAAATTAGAGGATTGGGCCAAAAAAAACCTGATAAGGTTCAACAAGGACAAGTGCAGAGTCCTGCACTTAGGACGGAAGAATCCTATGCACTGCTACAGACTAGGGACCGAATGGCTAGGTAGCAGTTCTGCAGAAAAGGACCTAGGGGTCACAGTGGACGAGAAGCTGGATATGAGTCAACAGTGTGCTCTCGTTGCCAAGAAGGCTAACAGCATTTTGGGCTGTATAAGTAGGGGCATTGCCAGCAGATCAAGGAACGTGATTGTTCCCCTTTATTCGACATTGGTGAGGCCTCATCTGGAGTACTGTGTCCAGTTTTGGGCCCCACACTACAAGAAGGATGTGGAAAAATTGGAAAGAGTCCAGCGGAGGGCAAACAAAATGATTAGGGGTCTGGAGCACATGACTTATGAGGAGAGGCTGAGGGAACTGGGATTGTTTAGTCTGCAGAAGAGAAGAATGAGGGGGGATTTGATAGCTGCTTTCAACTACCTGAAGGGAGGTTCCAAAGAGGATGGAGCTCGGCTGTTCTCAGTTGTGGCAGATGACAGAACAAGGAGCAATGGTCTCAAGTTGCAGTGGGGGAGGTCTAGGTTGGATATTAGGAAACACTATTTCACTAGGAAGGTGGTGAAGCACTGGAATGCGTTACCTAGGGAGGTGGTGGAATCTCCTTCCTTGGAGGTTTTTAAGGCCCGGCTTGACAAAGCCCTGGCTGGGATGATTTAGTTGGGAATTGGTCCTGCTTTGAGCAGGGGGTTGGACTAGATGACCTCCTGAGGTTCCTTCCAACCCTGATATTCTATGATTCTATGATCCTGAATACTGCGTGCAGACATGGTCGCCCCATTTCAAAAGAAGATATATTGGAACTTGAAAAGGCCAACAAAAATGATCAGGGTTATGGAACAGCTTCCATGTGAGAAGAGATTTATAACACTGGGACTTTTCAGCTTGGAAAAGAGACAACTAATGGGGAATATGACTGGTGTGGAGAAAGTAAACAAGGAAGTGTTATTTACTCCTTCTGATAACACAAGAACAAGAGGTCACCAAATGAAATTAACAGTCAGCAAGTTTAAAACAAACAAAAGGAAGTATTTATTTATACAATGTACAGTCAACCTGTGGAACTCTTTGCCAGAGGATGTTGTGAAGGCCAAGACTATAACAGGGTTCAAAAATGACCTAGATAAATGAATGGAGGATAGGGCCATCAATGGCTATTAGCCAGGATGGGCAGGGCTGCTGTCCCTAGCCTCTGTCAGAATCTGGGAATGGGCGACACTTGATGATAACCTGTTCTGTTCCTCTGAAGCACCTAGCATTGGCTAGTGTCAGAAGACAGGTTACTAAGCTAGATGGACATTTTGTCTGACCCAGTATGACCGTTCTTATGTTCTTAAACTATATGTAAACACATTTATTTAAGCACTTCTAGATCTTAACTTATATTTATTCAGATTCTTAGTTTTTATAATGTAAGAAAATGGTGAAAAAACATTTACTCACCTTCTCATAACTGTTGTTCTTCGAGATGTGTTGCTCATATCCATTCCAATTAGGTGTGGGTGCGCCGCATGCACAATCATCGGAAAGTTTTTCTCCTAGCAGCACCCGCCGGGTTGGCTGTGGAGCCCCCTGAAGTGGTGCCTTCATGGTACTCAATTTATGACACTGCCGACCCGATGCCTCCTCAGTTCCTTCTTGCCGGTTACTCCGACAGAGGGGAAGGCAGGCAGGTTTGGAATGGCTATGAGCAACATATCTCAAAGAACAACAGTTACGAGAAGGTGAGTAACTGTTTTTTCTTCTTCAAGTGATTGCTCATATCGATTCCAATTAGGTGGCTCCCAAGACTTACCCAGGCGGTGGGGTCGGAGTTATGGAAACGCTGATTGTAGCACTGCTCTGCCCAAAGCTGCATCATCTCTGGCATGCCAGATGATGGCGTAGTGAGAAGTGAACGTATGTACCGAGGACCAAGTTGTGGCCCTGCAGATTTCTTGTATCGGGACCCGGGCCAGGAACGCTGCTGACGAGGCCTGGACCCTTGTGGAACGCGCTGTAAGAGCCAGGGCTGGTATTTTGGCCAACTTATAGCACGTATGGATGCATGACATGATCCAGGAGGATATTCTTTGAGATGAGACCGGGAGTCCTTCCATCCAGTCTGCCACCGCTATGAACAGCTGGTTCGACTTCTGGAATTGCTTAGTGCACTCAATGTAGAAGGCTAGTGCTTGCCGAACATCGAGGGAGTGCAGCCTCTGCTCCCGGCTACTGGCATGAGGCTTAGGGTAAAAGTCAGGCAGGAAAATATCCTGACTGGTATGGAAGTGTGACACCACCTTGGGAAGAAAGGCAGGGTGAGGCCTGAGTTGCACCTTATCCCTGTGGAAAATCGTGTAATGTGGGTCTGAGGTAAGGGCCTTTAGCTCGGACCCCCTCCTTGCAGATGTATGGTGACCAGAAAGGCTACCTTCCATGAGTGATATAGAAGGAAGGAAGTCGCCGCGGTTCGAATGGGGGCCCCATTACACTGGAGAAGACCAGGTTAAGATCCCAGGCTGGGACAGGCTGCCTGATCTGGGGATGTAGGCGGTCCAGACCCTTGAGGAAGTGACCAACCATAGGGTTGGCGAAGACCGATCGACCAGACACTCCTGGGTGGAAGGCCAAGATAGCAGCGAGGTGTACCCTTATGGAGGACGCTGCCAGGCCTTGTTGTTTCAGGTGCAGGAGGTACTCCAATATAAGAGGTATAGGTACTTGGAGAGCGGGTGTACGACCTCACACGAACAAGAAAATCTCTTCCACTTCGCCAGATATGTGGCTCTAGTGGAGGGCTTCCTGCTGCCGAGGAGTACCTCCCTTACTTGTTCTGAGCACAGAAGTTCCATGGGGTTCAGCTATGAAGCTTCCAAGCCGTGAGGTGGAGGGACTGCAGCTCGGAGTGATGAAGGCGACTATGGTCCTGAGTGATTAAATCGGGGAAGAAACGCAACATGACTGGGGCATACACCAACAGTTCCAAGAGCATGGTGTACCAATGTTGTTGAGGCCGCGCTGGAGCCACCAGAATTCTCTCTGCCCCATCCCTGCGGACCTTGAAAATGACCTTGTGCATGAGAGGGAATGGGGGAAAAGCGCAGAGCAAGCGTAGAGCAAGCGACCTCCCCAGGGTAGCAGGAATGTGTCCGTGAGTGAGCCTGAGCTGTGTCCCTGGAAGGAGCAGAACATAGGGCACTTCCTGTTGCAGCAGGTGGCAAACAGGTCGACCTGGAGAAACTCCCCACTTTTGGAAAACGAGGTGTATGACATCTGGATGGACCACTCGTGCATGCGGAAGGACCTGCTGAGGTGGTCCGCCAGTGTGTTCTGAACGCCTGGTAGAAAGGATGCTTCCAGGTGAATGGAGCAGGCTATGCAGAACTCCCACAGCCGGAGGGCTTCCTGACATAGGGGAGAGGAACGGGATACACTCTGCTTGTTGATGTTAAACATGGCAGTAGTGTTGTCCATTAGAACAGCTACGCACTGACCCTGAAAGGCCTGGCATGCTAGTCGCACCGCCCTCAGCTCCTTGACGTTGATATGGATGGAGAGCTCGTCCTGCAACCAAAGGCTCTGCGTTCGGAGGGCTCCCAAATGCGCACCCCATCCCAGAGCCGATGCGTCTCTTACCAGGGACAAGGAAGGCTGAGGGCTGTTGAAGGGGACTCCTTCGCACACTGTTCGAGGGTTGAGCCACCACTGAAGGGACACCAGGACCTGGCCTGGCACCGTGACCACTGAATTGAAGTTGTTGCATCCCAGGCAGTAGGCCGAAGAGAGTCATGTCTGTAGAGGCCTGAGCCTCAGTCTGGTGTGCCGGGTCATCAGGACCGGCTCTAGGAACCAGCAAACCAAGCACGTGCTTGGGGCGGCACAATTCCAGGGGCAGCATTCCGGGTGTTTTTTGGTTTTTTTTGCTCGGGCAGTTGCGCTCTGGGAGGGGGTTTTTTTTTTTTTTTATTATTTTTTTTTTTTTTGCTTGGGGCAGCAAAAAACCTAGAGCCAGCCCTGTGGGTCATGTAAGTGCAGGCAGCCATGTGGCCGAGGAGAATCAGGCACCCCCTTGCTGTTGTGGTTGGGAATTGCCGGAGGCCCTGAATGATGTCTGTGATGGCTTGGAATCAGGTGTGACAAAGTTCCTCCTCTATCTTGGTGGGCCCTGCGCTTATTGGCGGATTTTCTTGCCTCAGAGATTCACCATGTGGGTTGGGGAACAGCCCAGAGACCTTCCCCTCTGGAAGAACCCACAGTCCAGGTCAATTGGGAGGTTTGGGGGGAACCCGGGCCCGCCCTCTACTCCGGGTTCCAGCCCAGGGCCCTGTGGACTGCAGCTGTCTATAGTGCCTCCTGTAACAGCTGCATGACAGCTACAACTCCCTGGGCTACTTCCCCATGGCCTCCTCCAAACACCTTCCTTAATCTCACCACAGGACCTTCCTCCTGGTGTCTGATAACGCTTGTGCTCCTCAGTCCTCCAGCAGCACACCTTCTCACTCTCAGCTCCTTGCGCCTCTTGCTCCCAGCTCCTCACACTCGCACCACAAACTGAAGTGAGCGCCTTTTAAAACCCAGATGCCCTGACTAGCCTGCCTTAATTGATTCTAGCAGCTTCTTCTTAATTGGCTCCAAGAGTCCTAATTAGCCTGCCTGCCTTAACTGGTTCTAGCAGGTTCCTGATTACTCTAGTGCAGCCCCTGCTCTGGTCACTCAGGGAACAGAAAACTACTCATCCAGTGACCAGTATATTTGCCCTCTACCAGACTCCTGTACCCCACTGGTCTGGGTCTGTCTCACAGGCCTCTGGCAGACATGCTCGCGCCTGAACTAAGTCTAACACCACCCCAATGAATTCTATTCTTTGGGTTGGTTCCAAGGTTGACTTCCCCAAGTTGAGGAGGAGACCCAGTCACTCGAATGTGTGTCTGACTAATTGGGTTTGGGATTGCACCTGCCTCCTGGTGCGGCCCTTGAGCAGCCAGTCGTTGAGGTAGGGTTAGACCTGCACCTGCCACTAACGGAGGAAAGCGGCCATGCACTTGCTGAACACTCCGGGGGCTGTTGAGAGGCCGAATGATAGGACTGTGAATTGATAATGCTTGTGGTTGACCACAAAGTGTAGGAAGCACCAGTGTGCGGGCCAAATCGCTATATGGAAGTATGCGTCCTTCATGTCGAGGGCAGCGTACCAGTCTCCCGGATCCAGGGAGGGAATAATGGTTCCCGCGGAGACCATGCAGAACTTCAACTTTACCATGCAATTGTTGAGTCCACACAGATCTAGAATGGGTCTGAGACCGCCCCCTTGGCCTTGGGGATTAGGAAGTATTGAGAGTAGAATCCCTTGCCCCTTAGCTCCTGAGGAACCTCCTCCACCGCTCCCATGGCGAGGAGCGCCTGCACCTCCCGGATAAGGAGTTGCTCATTAGAAGGGTCCCTGAAGAGGGATGGGGAAGGGAGGTGGGAGGGAGGGTAGGAGCAGAACTGGAGAGAAAATCCCACTTCCACCGTATGGAGGACCCAGTGGTCTGAAGTTATTTGGGACCAAGCATGGTAGAAGTGGGACAGACGATTCAAAAAGAACACGGAAGGATCCGGAAGCGAGGCTGGTGCACTGCCTTCGGGCGCCCCTTCAAAAGGCCTGCTTGGAACCAAAGGATGGTTTAGTCGGGCCCTGGCGCTGTCCAGAAGGGGGGTTGGAAGGCTGTCTTCTGCCATAAATGCCCCGTCTCCTATAAAAATCCTTCCTTGGCCGAGGATGATAGGAGTGTTGCTGCTGCCGCTGAGGCTTGAAATGTTTTCGTTGGGTTGCTGGAGTGTGCATACCCAAGGATTTCATAGTAGCTCTTGAGTCTTTTAGGCTATACAGCCTAGAGTCAGTCTACTACACGAACAGATCCGCCCCATCAAAAGGCAATGTAACAGGTTCAGTCACAGAGACCCCCTGGGACTGTCACCTGATGTGCTGAGACTACCTCTGAGCCTGTTTTCCCTGCCAGCTTGGGACTTCAGAACCCTGTCTTGTTGAGCCAGACATGCTAATCTGCTGCAGCACAGACCTGGGGTCTGAACCATGCACCCCAAAGCTGCAGACTTAACTGAAAATGGCTTAGCAAGTGTTCCTGTGGCTAGCACCCAGACACCTAGCTCCCAATGGGATCCAAACCCCAAATAAATTCGCTTTACTCTGTATAAAGTTTATACAGGGTAAACTCAAATTGTCTGCCCTCTATAACACTGATAGAGAGATATGCACAGCTGTTTGCTGCCCCAGATATCAATTACTTAATCTGGGTTAATTAATAAGCAAAAAGTGATTTTATTAAGTATAAAAAGTAGGATTTAAGTGGTTCCAAGTAATAACAGACAGAATAAAGTAAATTACCAAGCAAAATAAAACAAAACACTCAAGTCTAATTCTAATACATTAAGAAACTGATTACAGATGTAATCTCACCCCCAGAGATGTTCCAATACGCTTCTTTCACAGACTGGACTCCTTCCTAGTCTGGGTCCAGCAATCACTCACACCCCCGTAGTTACTGTCCTTTGTTCCAGTTTCTTTCAGGCATCTCTTTGGGGTGGAGAAGCCATCTCTTGAGCCAGCTGAAGACAAAATGGAGAGGCTTCCAGGGCCTTTTATATTCTCTCTCTTGTGGGCGGAAACCCCTTTGTTCTTCTGTGCAAAGTCACAGCAACAAGATGGAGTTTGTAGCCACCTGGGCAAGTCACACGTCCATGAATGATTCAGCTTTTTGCAGGCCGATGCCATTGTTTACGTGTTAGTTTGAAAGTTCCCAGGAAAGCTCAGATGTGGATTGGCGTCTCCCAAAGTCCATTGTCAGTTAAGCGTTTCTTGATTGGGCTCTTATTGAGAATAGTCCTTTCTCAAGAAGCTGACCAAATGCTTCACTACTTAGAATCAAACACATTGAGATACAAGTACATAGCCAATATTCATAACTTCAAATTCAAAGATGATTCACACACAGAGACAGCATAATCATAACCAGCAAACTACAACCTTTCCATAGACACCCCACTTGACCTCCTCTGTACAAGACCTGATGCAACCATAGGACCCTGGTTGCAACATTGATCTATGGGGTCACAGTTCATGTCAATAATGTCACAGGCAAGTCCTGCATGGTCTGTTGAACCTCGGGTGGAAGTCCCTAGGCCTGTAGCCATGAGCTATGCCTCATGGCAATACCGGAGGACAAGGTGTGTGCCGCCGAGTCCGCAGCATCCACTGAGGTCTGTAAAGAGGTCCATGCCGCCACCTTGCCCTCCTCCACTATAGCTCCAAACTCCTCCCTGGACTCAGTTGGCACCAGCTCCTTAATCTTAAGCATCAAGTTCCAAGAGTTGAAGCTGTACCTACTCAGAACGGCCTGCTGGTTAGCAATCCTGAGTTGCAACCCCCTCGTAGAGTATACTTTGCGCCCAAATAAGTCCAGGCGCTTGGCGTCCTTGGACTTAGGCGCTGGGGCTTGTTAACCCTGCCTTTCCTTCTCGTTCACTGCAGCCACCACCAACGAGCAAGGCTGCGGGTGCATGAAGAGGTATTCGTACCCCGTAGATGGGACAAAGTACTTCCTCTCCATGCCCTTCGCGGGAGAGGAAGGCTCTGCCAAAAGGTCTTAGCATTGGCCTGTATGGTCTTGATGAGAGGCAGAGCCACCCTCGATGGACCTTCCAGGGCCAGGATGTCGACCATCAGATCCTCCGACTCCATCACCTCCTTGGCCTGCAAACCCATGTTTCAGGCCACCCTATGAAGGAGGCCCTGGTGGGCGTGACTGTCTATGGGGGGCAGTCCAGAGACGAGGACGAGGAGGCTAATGGAAGTACAGGGTCCTCCTGTCCCTCTTGCTCTCCAGGAACCTCCTGTCCTGTCTCGCTGACTGGGCCAGGCAAACCTTGATCAGGCTCAGGAACTGGGGTTGGTTCGGGGGGGGGGGGCGAGGGAATGGTACCTGCTCAGCACCCCTAGGGGTGGAGCAACTGGCGGAAGCCTCCGGCACCCATGGTTCAGAGGTGGCCGACCAGGAACCTTCAGATTGGGTACTGTGCCTGGTAGTACAACCACGGAGTCCAAAATGGCCACTGCGCTGGTCCCTGCCACTGCACAGGCCACAGCCCTGCCCCCACCTCAGGCCTTCCACGGCCTGACCGGTGCTGGCCCCACTCCGAGTATCTAGACCCCATCTCTGAGTGTGAGGACGGGGACCAGGACCGTGATGGAGCTGGTCCGGTGAGTGGCGCTGCGCTGGGGAACGGTGCCACGAGGCTGGAGAGAGGTGCCGCGATCTGGAGCTGCAGCGGGTCGCTCATCAGTGCCTGGACCGGTGGCGGGAGCAGGACCTGCTACGCGACAGGGATCAACGTGAGGATCAGTGTCGCAAGCAGGAGTGCTGGTGTGACCTGGAGCAGTGCCGTGAGTACAACCAGCACCGGGACTGCGAGCGGCGCCGTGATTCCATCAGCAGTGCCAAGGGACAGAGCATCGCTGGTTTGCCTTGAGACGGTGCCACACAATGCGGTACCAGAGGCTTGGCGCGAAGGATGGGTGTCCTCGGTGCAGTCATGGCGATGAGGTCCCTCGCGGCCTCAAAGGCGTCCAGGGTGGATGGCAATTCCACCTCCTCGATGACCTGGGCAGGGGAGTCCAACTTGTGGGACCAAAGTCGATGGTGCCACCTCCACAGACTTCGGCACTGGGTGCTCCTCTCTGGGATGCGCCCCATTGGCTGGCTCCAGAGGGGTGGGTCTCTGGGACGGAGATCCGCTCCTCTCTTGCTTCCAGTGCCGCTTCTGCACCGGGGAGTGGGAGCGGTGCCGGCTCGATCCTGCCGGTTTCGGCACCGGGGAGCAGCGGTGCCGCGGGTTTCTGCCAGAGTCTTTCTGCAGTGCTGCTTCCACCACTGTCGCCGGGACGCTGCGCACCAATGAACTTGGTACCGGGTCTTGCCGCACTGCTGGAGGTTGTGGTCTGAGTGCTGCCTCCATAAGGCAAAAGTCTTTTTGCTTGAGGCAAAAGTCTCACTCTGTGACGGGTTGGATCACAGAAACCCCCTTGGGAGCTGCCACCCGATGTGCCAAGACTACCCCTGCTTCTGTTTTCCCTGCCAGCTCAGGACTCCAGCACCCCGTCTTGCTGAATTAGACACTCCAGTCCACTTCAACACAGACCCAGGGTCCGAATTACTTGTCCCAAAACTGCAAGTTTACCCAAAAACAGCTCACAGGAGTGTGCTTGTCTTAAGCACTCAGATGCCCAACTCCCAATGGGGTCTAAACCCAGATAAATCCGTTTTACCCTGCATAAAGCTTATGCAGGGCAAACTCATAAATTGTTCGCCCTCTATAACACTGATAGAGAGATATGCACAGTTGTTTGCTCCCCCAGGTATTAATACATACTCTGAGTAAATTACTAAATAAAAAGTGATTTTATTAAATACAGACAGTAGGATTTAAGTGGTTCAAAGTAGTAACAGACAGAACAAAGTAAGTCACAAGCAAAATAAAATAAAATGCGCAAATCTATGCCTAATCAAACTAAATACAGATAATCTCACCCTCAGAGATGCTTCAGTAAGTTTCTCTCAGACTGGACACCTTCCAGGCCTGGGCACAATTTTTTCCCCTGGTATAGCTCTTGTTCCAGCTTAGGTGTTATCTAGGGGATTCTCCATGATGGCTCCTCTCCCTCCTCTGTTCTCTTCCACCCCTTTATATATCTTTTGCATAAGGCGGGAACTCTTTGTCCCTCTGGGTTTCCACCCCCCCTCACTGGAAAAGCACCAGGTTAAAGATGGATTCCAGTTCAGGTGACATGATCACATGTCACTGCAAGACTTCATTACTCACTTGCCAGCACACACATATACAGGAAGACTCACAGGTAAACACAGTCATCTGCAGACAATGGTCCTTGTTAATGGGAGCCATCAAGATTCCAAACCATCATTAATGGCCCACACTTTACATAATTACAATAGGCCCTCAGAGTTATGTTTTATACTTCTAGTTTTAGATACAAGAGTGGTACATTTCTACAAATAGGATGATCACACTCAGTAGATTATGAGCTTTGTAATGATACCTTACAAGAGACCTTTTGCACGAAGCATATCCCAATTACCTTACATTCACTTATATTTTTATAAAACCATATAGACTGCACAACATCACACCCTCCTCCTGAACTTACTGCCAGAGACTTGGACACTGACCATGGCGGAGGCAGTATACCTAAAATTCGTTTTTGGGCTCCCCTATGGGGCAGACACTCCTGTGTCCCCCAAAAGGGAAAGAGACCCTGATCCAGCTGTAGGCTCACAGCTCCAAGCTATGAGAGACCTATCGCTTGATGAGCTGGGATACCACAGAGAACACCCTCCTGCCAGAACAGGCACCCCTCCACTCCTGTCTTGCTAGGTTAGACACTTCAGTCAGCTTCAGCACAGACAGAGGTTGGGCCACACCCATCTGCAGTTCACTGAAACTGAGATGCACTCAGTTCAGGGGCTTCTTAGTTAACAGAGACATTCCCAGTGCCCATTGTTCAGTCTTTCTGGGCAATTTGCAACTTGTGTAGTTTTAGCTTCTTCTGATCTTCATTCTTACTTATTTTGCTTCCTTTTCTGTCCCTACTTCCCTTTCCCGAAATAAGCAAACAGAAAATAACAAACCAGTAACCACTTTGTCTGTTCTCCAGCCACCACACTTAAAACTCACTTAAAATCACTACCAGTATCTCAAAGCAATCAGCTGTGCACAGACCCTGCTCGACTACGCCACTGTGACGATGCGGTTCTGGCGGAACCCAACTGAGAGTGCCAACTCAGGACAAATTGCTCAAACAGGGCAGTTACAGCCCAAGGCTGGGGGTTTTTCCACCTCTAAGGCAAACCAAACCAGCCAGACTAGGAGGACTTCGGTCTCACCCCACTGGCTAACCGCAAGTCTCACAAGCAATCTCCTTAGACACTCCAGTTTCCAAAGACATTCCAGACCTAATGTGCTGTATAAAAAGGGAAACTGAGGCACACTACCATATTGCTTTCATGGCTAAAGGCCAAGATTCCTGTACTGTACACAACCTTAATATCTACATTAACTTGATGTTAATTGGGTTCCAAATATTTGCCAGAGCTTGTATGAATAAAGTAGCTGTTTTCTTTAGCTCTTGGCAAAATCACATGAGACATTCAGGAACCATGCTGCAAGAGCAGATCCAATCCACTATTGTTCTAACTAAGTTTTACCTTGAGTTTGTAAAGAGGTTCAATCATGTTATTGAACATGACTTTGATAAACCATTTCTGTTATACACTGGTATAACTTCTAACCCAATACTAGCTGTAGTGAGACAGACCCAAGGATGGGGAGCTCTTGGGATGCAGTCAGTGATGTTTGTGTCATCCCTTCCTGCATCAATTTTGCGTTGGGGGTGTGACGTTATTGATATAATCTGGGACCATATAGATCATTGTTGCAACCAAGGTCCTGTAGTGGCACCCAAATCTTGTATAAAGGGGGTCAAATGGGGTGTCTAAGACAAGGTTATGGATTACTGGTTATAATTATGCTGTCTATATGTGTGTATCAGTTTTACAGTTGAAGTTATGAATATTGGCTCTATACTGTCTGTATTGCAAACTTATGCTATGCTTCTGGGTGACATCCCAGACAAGCTGGTGTTAGCTCTGCTTAGCCTGCTTGATGGCCCATTAAGAACCATCAGCTATACAATGGACTCATTGAGAAAAGGCAAATATGCCTTGAGACTCAGCAAAGTATGCAGGGACTGGCCCATGTAACTCCAGACTCCATTTTGCTGTAATTTTCCACAGTAAGAACAAAGGGGTGTTCTTACACCTGGAAAAGACTATATAAGGCTGATGCCTCATCTCCATTTGGTCTTCAATCCTGCTTCATACCTCTGGAGGAACTTTGCTACAAGCTGAAGCTTTGAACAAAGGACTGAGGACCCATCCCAGCGGGGGATGTATTCCAGAGACTTGATTTGAACCTGCAGTTTATTCTATCGCTGCTGCAAGCCTGAACCAAGAACTTTGCCATTACTGTATGTAATCGATTCCATTTAACCAATTCTAACTCTCATCTCTATCTTTTTCCTTTTACGAATAAACCTTTAGATTTTAGATTCTAAAGGATTGGCAACAGCGTGATTTGTGGGTAAGATCTGATTTGTATATTGACCTGGGTCTGGGGCTTGGTCCTTTGGGATCAGGAGAACCTTTTTCTTTTACTGGGGTCTTGGTTTTCATAACCATTTGTCCCCATAACGAGTGGCACTGGCGGTGATACTGGGAAACTGGAGTGTCTAAGGAGATTGCTTGTGAGACTTGCGGTTAGCCAGTGGGGTGAGACCGAAGTCCTCCTAGTCTGGCTGGTTTGGTTTGCCTTAGAGGTGGAAAAAACCCCAGCCTTGGGCTGTAACTGCCCTGTTTGAGCAATTTGTCCTGAGTTGGCACTCTCAGTTGGGTTCCGCCAGAACCGCATCGTCACACACTCCTTTTTTGTTCTGAGGCGAAACCCTTTACAAATCCTGCACTTGTCTGCCTGGGGAGCCTCCCCCAGACACTTTAAACAAGCATTGTGGGGGTCGCCCATTGGCATGGGTTTGTTGCAGGACTTTCAGGGCTTGAACTCCTGGGACTTGGGCATGTAAGCCCCCCAAGGAAATGCAGTCGGAGTGGAGGGTAAACCTGCCACCCCAACAGCTAACTAATTTAACTATAACAACTAAGAACTAACTAAGAAATACAAAGAACAAACAATCAATGCTAGGGAAACTTGGATAGCTTGCAAAGCAAGACACCACAGTTCCAATGACCGTCACTGGCAGTAAGAAGGAACTGAGGAGGCGCCGGGTCGGCAGGGTCATATATTGAGCACTATGAAGGCGCCACTCCAGGGGGCTCCACAGCCAACCCAACGGGAGCTGCTAGGGGAAAAACTTCCTGATGACTGCGCACGCACACCTAATTGGAATCGATATGAGCAATCACTCGAAGAAGGATGATGCATTTCTTATTTACTAGATAAGTAATTTTATTTGTTATTTGTGTCAAGCTGTATTTGGATGGAAATTCAGATTGAATGAAAAAATGCACAAAAACAGCATTTTATTTTTTTAATGAGATAAAGCTACCTTAAAAGTGCTGGATACCTAAAAAAAAAAAGTGTTAAAGTGTTCTCCCACTGGTTTTTGAGTATTATGATTCCTGATGTCAGATTTGTGTCC
>NW_020664483.1:23323142-23345366 GCF_002925995.2 Terrapene triunguis
TTAACAGTATTGTACTGTATTTGATTTTTTTTTTTTTTTTTTTTTTTGTCTCTGCTGCTGCCTGATTGTGTACATCCGGTTCCAAATGATGTGTCTGGTTGACCAGTCAGTTTGTAACTCAAGTGTTCATAACTCTGAGGTTCTACTATAACTGATTTTAATTAAAAGGACAAATACAGCATATTTAGGACCATTATTAAATCATTTAACTCACTTCATCAGAGGTAACTAAACCATTCCCTGGCTAAGAAAGATTCCCCCCCTCCCAAAAAAGGAATAAGATCTTTGTGTTATTTATCCACTCTCCTTTGTCCTTTTATAGAATTGTTGCCGGCATTCCTTTTAAACTTACAAAAACCTTCCTGCAGTTACCAGTTAGTACCAGTTTTCTAACATTCATTATGAATTTCAATTGGTGTTTTGTGGTTAAATATTCCTGAAATATTATATATGCTATTTTTAGTTTTTATTTTTCTAGTAGTACCTCTCCTAGTTTTTTTCTTTAGATAGCTTCCCTCAGTGGTCAGGCCATTGCTGAATTCAACAATGTTTGCTATGGGAATGATTAAAGTGGTAAACCACTGATATGTAATTTAGCAAAAACTAAAAAAGTCATCTGATATTTCATTTTCTCATAGCTAGAGTAAGAGCATTTAACTAGCATAAAATGAAGCACAACTACATGAATCTTGCTTGGAGTACTAAGATATCTGAAATTCTCCTACCCAAAGCTGCTGTACGAGCCAGGTTTAAAATAAGTTTTCATAAAAGCTATTAAAAAATTAATGATGTCAACACAAACACTATGCTTGCAAACACAGGGAAACTTTACCAAATTTTCAGGTCACAGGGGATAAAGTTTCTGTCCTGCAAAGATGTATGCACTCTCTCTAATCAGATCAATGTTATTCTGGGGATCCTCCTGAGCACAAACTGCTAGTTCAAGTGCTTGCTGATGTTGATTCCATTCTAGGTGCCTGCGCACCCATGGGCACAGTTGTCGGAATTTTTTGCCTTTAGCGGTATCTGTAGAGCCGGCTGTGGCGCCCTCTGGAGTGCTGCACTCATGCACTGGTATATGAGGCACCACCGGCCCTACACCCTCTCAGTTCTTTCTTACCACCGGTGACAGTTGGATGGAGCGCCTTCATCTTGCTTTGCAAGTGCGATAGCAGTTCTTACAGACTGCTGACCGTCTTCTTTGTTACATATAGTTGTCAGATAGTTTAGTTAGAGTCCCGACAGGGACTTTGCCCTGGGGCAGGGCATACCCCGTTCCCCAGACTTCAAACCGTGTTCATCATGAAACAGGCCAATGTGTGTGACACCCACAGCAGCTGCTTGAAGTGCTTGGGAGAGTCACACATAAACGAGAAGTGCAGAATTTGTAAAAACATTAATTCCAGGACTCAAAGAGTGGGATATCTGCCTAAAGGCCCTCCTCATGGAGGCTGCGCTTCGCCCAGCATTGGAGCCTTCCAATCTGATTCTGCGCCCTTCATCATGGAAGAGGCATTCCAATGCCAGCCCAATGAAACTCTTGGGGCATACCAATGATATCAGTGCCATACTCTCACCACTCCTCCCTGGCTGCTGCAGATAAGCCACCTCATGCCAGTGCCGGGCTCAGAGCACAGTGCAGACTCCAGCACAGAGTTAAGAGAGCAGGTGTGGATTCCTAGGTTGCCATCCCCAGAAGGGAAAGGTGCCCCGCCTCCTCCCCCCCCACGATGCCTTCATCATCTTCGTCACCGGATGAGATGGTGGCGAGCCCGTCCCATGCTAGCCCTCCCAATGACTAAGGAGCACCAGGCTCTCCTCAAAAAGATGGCTTCCATCCTAAACCTGGAAGTCGAGGAGCTGGCAGAGCAGTTGGACGCTCTCTTTGATGTGCTATCGGCTGTTATCCCAGCATGGGTTGTGCTGCCAGTCCATCAAGGGGTTCTCAAGATTGCTAAAGGGCTATGACAAACCCCCTCATCCATTCCACCCACTTCCAAATGGGCGGAAAAGTAGTATTATGTCCCTGCAAAGGGGTTTGAGTACCTGTATACCCACCCGCCCCCTGGGTCGCTCGTTGTATCAAGGAAAGGGACATGCCTAAGAAGAAGGATGCCAAGAGACTGGACCTTTTTGGCAGCTGCCACTCTGGCTCTACCTGCTATCCCAGAACCACAGCAGGCTTCTGCACCTGAATCTAGCCGTGCTGCACCTGACGGCTTGGTTGCTACATGGCTGAATGCAGAGGAACAGGAATGTTTGGCCCATGTCCAACTGGTTCTGTTGGGCAGCAGGAAGCACCTCCACCAGGGCAACCTACCTGGCAAATGGAAACGGTTTATGTGTTGGGCCTTGAACCACGGTCTTCACTGCAGTTGATCCTAGATTACCTTCTGCATCTCAAGCTCCAGGGCCTGTCTCTTTCGTCAATCAAGGTCCACTTGGCAGCCATTTCGGCCTTCCACCCTCCGTTTCAGGGCAAGTCAGTCTTTGCTCACGACATGATGGTCCGGTTTCTAAAAGGTCTGAAGCGGCTCTACCCGCAGGTCCATGACTCCATCCCTCCTTGAGACCTGAACCTTGTGCTGTCAAGGCTCACGGAGCCCCACTTTGAGCTCCTTGTTCCCTTCTTCTGCTCTCTTGGATGTTATTGCCTGGTCGCAATAACATCAGCCCATAGGGTCTCTGAGATTAGAGCACTTACCTCAGAGCTGCCCTACACGGTGTTCTACAAGGACAAGGTTCAGCTGCGGCCACACCCAGATTTCCTGCCCAATGTAGTTTCGCAGTTTCATACCAACCAGGATATACTTGGAAAACTTCCTGGTTTTCTTTCCAAAACCTCATAAGTCATATGAGGAGTGGAGATTACACTCTCTGGACATCAAGAGAGCACTAGCCTTTTACCTCAAAAGGACTAAGCCATTCCGTAAGTCGACGCAGCTATTCGTTGTGGCGGCAGACAGAATGAAGGGCCTTCCTGTATCTGCCCAGAGAATTTCATTATGGATCACCGCCTGCATCCATTTTTGCTATGAACAGGCGAAAGTGCCACCACCGGCGACTGTAGCAGCCGATTCAACCAGAGCGCAAGCTCATCGGCAGTCTTCCTGGCCCAGGTGCCGATTCTGGACACCTGCAGGGCCGCTACCTGGTCATCCATCCATACATTCATGTCCCATTATGCAATCACCCAGCAAGTCCGGGACAATGCTGGCTTCAGTAGAGCAGTGTTGCAATCGCACGACCATAAACTCCGAGCCCACCTCCAGGGATACTGCTTGTGAGTCACCTAGAATGGAATCAACATGAGCAAGCACTCAAAGAAAAAAAACGGTTACCTACCTTTCGTAACTGTTGTTCTTTAAGAGGTATTGTTCATGTCCATTCCTTTACCCACCCTTCTACCCCTCTGTCGGAGTTGCCAGCAAGAAGGAACTGGGAAGGCATAGGGCCAGTGGCGCCTCATATACCAGCGCATGAGTGTGGAGATCCAGAGGATGCCACAGCTGGTCCTACGGATACCGCTAAGGCAAAACATTCCGACAACCGTGCACGTGGGCGTGCACATATCTAGAATGGAATGGACATGAGCAACACATCCCAAAGAACAACAGTTACGAAAGGTAGGTAACTGTTTTTTGTGCCAAACTAAGTACACCAACTCTGGTTATGCACACACCTACCAGACAGTAAGATGAATACGATACAACTGCTAAAGCTTACCTGTACTGAAATAAAGTATCGAAGAACCATAGGTATAAACATTTTGGCACACAGTTAGATTGTAAACACTTCAGAACAGTGACTATGTTTTTGTCTATGTTCGTACAGCATCTTGCACAATGGGGCCTTGATTCTCATTAGAATCTCTGGGCACTATTACAACATAAATATTACATAACGGACATCAAAACCATTTTTCAAACTGGATAACTGCAACTGAGAACAAAAAATGGCATCACCAGTGCCCCCTCCTCTTCCCGTGGTGGGTAGACAGGGCGAGCTATTTGTTCGTTTTCTCCAAACACCACATCTCTCAGTTGGCCATTTGATAGAAACACATGCTTCATTTGCACTTCTTCTTTAACACTTGTGACAGACCCAGACCAGTGGGGTACAGGAGTCTGGTAGAGGGCAAATACACTGGTCACTGGATGAGTAGTTTTCTGTTCCCTGAGTGACCAGAGAAGGGGCTGCACTAGAGTAATCAGGAACCTGCTAGAACCAGTTAAGGCAGGCAGGCTAATTAGGACACCTGGAGCCAATTAAGAAGAAGCTGCTAGAATCAATTAAGGCAGGCTAATCAGGGCACTTGGGTTTTAAAAGGAGCTCACTTCAGTTTGTGGAGCGAGTGTGAGGAGCTGGGAGCAAGAGGCGCAAGGTGCTGAGAGTGAGAGAGTGTGCTGCTGGAGGACTGAGGAGCACAAGCGTTATCAGACACCAGGAGGAAGGTCCTGTGGTGACAATAAGGAAGGTGTTTGGAGGAGGCCATGGGGAAGTAGCCCAGGGAGTTGTAGCTGTCATGCAGCTGTTACAGGAGGCACTGTAGACAGCTGCAGTCCACAGGGCCCTGGGCTGGAACCCGGAGTAGAGGGCGGGCCCGGGTTCCCCCCAAACCTCCCAATTGACCTGGACTGTGGGTTCTCCCAGAGGGGAAGGTCTCTGGGCTGTTCCCCAACCCACATGGTGAATCTCTGAGGCAAGAAAATCCGCCAATAAGCGCAGGACCCACCAAGATAGAGGAGGAACTTTGTCACACACTGAAGGGAGATGTCATTGGGCTGCTTCCCCCGTGACCATCATGCATATCACTGATGTTAATAATGTCATGAAAATGCACTCAAGTAAAAGTGAGAGAAATAGAAACTTCAAAAGGAAAGATAGTTTAATTTATAATGGCAACAAGGAGACTTTGCCATGGACTGAAAGTTGCTATCAAGGACAAAAATATTGAAGAAAATATTGAGGACCTTATTACTTAATCATCACAACTGATTATATATATAAAAAATGCACTCACCTCTTTAGACCTTTTCCTTTCTTGCTCCATTTCATACTCTTCCTTAGACTTCCTGTAAAATAAAAAAATTGAGTAAATATGCAAGAGTCCTGCATATAAAAGTGATTCATATTGATTTAGCACTGCTTAAACGCTCAAGGGACAATCTAATTATAACAGTGATAAACCACCAAAGCCTCCAAAATCTTTGATGACTTCAATTAAAAGCAGGGGTCGGCAACGTTCAGCATGCAGCCCATCAGGGTAATCCACTGGCGGATCATGAGACGTTTTGTTCACGTTGACCGTTCGCAGGCATGGCCCCCCGCAGCTCCCATTGGCCGGGAATGGCGAACCGTGGCCACTGGGAGCTGCGGGGGGGCCATGCCTGTGGACGGTCAATGTAAACAAAACGTCCCGTGGCCCGCCAGTGGATTACCCTGATGGGCCGCATGCCAAATGTTGCCGAACCCTGATTAAAAGGGTACTCTCAATAGAAATAGAGAGCTATGACAGACAGACAGACATCCTGAGAAAGTATAGGCCCCATTCTCCTCTGTGCAGAACTAATCTGCATAGGAGAGTTTCCTGGGAATTACTCCTTTGGGTGGTAGATTCCCCCAGCATACTACCCATGCAAGAAGATGGGGGTTCCACTCCTTTTAGTCACAGATAACCTGAGATCCACACAAAAGACAAGGGGCCTCTCAAAAAATATACATTGCCTCTTGCCTCCATCTGCTTACAGGCACTACCTGCTCTCTTTTGCAATCATGGATGCCCTTCACCACTTTCTGAAGGACAGAAGGTAGGGAGTTTCCACAACACAGAGGGGAAACATCATATAGTAATACAGCCTCAGACTAGTTGTGCTGGTTTTTGCTGATCCAGTTGCTTGCCACTTTTTTTTTTTTGGAGGGAGCATGATCTAGAGGAGCCATACCAGCTCTCCCATGCCAACTCAACTGAGCTGGAGCTCTGCAAGAGCCCCTGCACAGGAGCTACAATAAGTTGTGGGAAAGAGGAACGCATGGTGCAAAAACAGAACTCAGATCATCTAAGGGATCAGTATCCCATCCAAACATGGACACAGAGAGGAGCATGGTATTCTCTCGATGCAAAGGAGCCATAATGCCGCTCTAACAAGGCAGCTCAGAATTGTCCTAACAATTGGGAGTTAAGGGAGTTAACTGTTAAGCAAGTGCCCAGAAGAAGAGGGCATAGCAAGAGTGCTCCTATATTCTGGCAATCCCTTGATGATGGAAGATGCCTTACTAGCTAGTGCAAGCTAAAGACACGTGGCTCAGGAGGCTGGGATGGAATGGGATGGGAAGGGGGAGGAATATTAAAGTGGCACACCATTTGGTACCACTAAAGTAGATTAGCCAGAGCTAAGGATTCAACCCTTAGCCTCTAGAAACATCTGTGGGTTTTTCCCCCCCCACTAGCAACTAGTATTTACATCCTCTCATGATTAGGCCTTTAACAAGAAAGAACAGTTACTTACTCTTCAGTAACTGTGGTTTTTCAAGATGTAGTGAGTGTGGATCCTGCTGTAAGTGCACATGCACCCGAAATTGAAATCTTTTGCACAGCAGTGTCTAGTGGGGCCGCACATGTGTCTTGTGCCTCCCCTCATGCCCCTGGATGAATGCATAAAGGGCAGCATGGTCCCAGCCCTGCCTCAGTTCCCTTGCAACTCAAAGCCCATCATAGCAGAGGACTTCAAAAACAGGAAAGGAGGGCAGGTCGTGGGATCCATACTGAGTAAAACATCTTGAAGAACCATAGTTATTGTAGGTAAATAACTGTTCTTTCATTGAGTATGTGTCAGTGTGGATTTCACTGTAGATGACTGGCAAGCAGTATCCTCCTCAGGAGGTGGGCAGAAGAGTCAGCAGCATCAGTTGAATAGAGATGGAAGTTCAGTTCTCCTGAACTTTGCATCTGCTCTGGCAGCCAAACCCAGTGCGTAATGCTTGACAAACATGATCAAACTGCTCCATCTAGCAGTGTCACGTGGCCTGTATACCCTGTCACCCTTTGGGATGGGGAAATGGGCACTCGTGCCCCATGTGTCATTTCACTATGGCTGCCTTTAACCTCTCGGCTGCACGGCTTAGTGGCCAGAATTAATATGGCTGCCCTTAGACTCAGGGCTGTGAGGCCTAAAGGCCAGAGTCAATATGACTGCCCTTAACCTCAGGGCTGCATGACCTAGCAGCCGGAGTCAACGTGGCTGTCCTTGGCCTCAGGGCTGTGTGGCCTGGTGGCTGGAGTCAACATGGCTGCCCTTGGCCTCAGGGCTGCGTGGCCTAGTGACCTGAGTCAATATGACTTGGGTGGGGCCCCTGGCCTGCAGTCTGGACAGAGCAATAATCGGTCTAGGAAGATCTGCTCTCTGGCAGAGCAGACAGCAAACAGTCTATCGTCCCAGCTCTGGCGGATGGCCAACAAATGCAGTCGTCTTGGCCTCAGATGGGGGAACTGCCACCCAAGGGTGGGGTGATGGGGTAGAGGGACGCGGGCCCACCTGACTTCACCGCATTCAAGCCCACAGCCCTGATCGTGGCAAGTGGGTTCACCACTGAGTCAGTGGCGGGGTCTGACCGAAACACACCGACTGCTGTGGAGACAATGGCTAGTCCCCCCCGCCCCTAGCTACTTTCTATCATGATTCCTGTCATCCGTGGTCTGGGTGTCAGTGTCTCTGGTTTCCACAGGCTGCACTGCTCCCAGCAACTGCAACCTCCCTGGGGCATCCACCAACACTTGGGTGTCAGTCTGAAGCTCGGCACCTCTGGCTCCTGTGGTCGAGGATTCCTGCTGCTCCTGACAGGAATGACAGTTTCATAAAATGATCGCTTCTTTGCATAGGGCAGAAGAGCATGCTCCCCCTTTGCTTGTTTATTTGGTGGATAGTGGACATATTGTCTGTCAGTATCTGCACAAAGGTTTGCAGGATCAGGATGAATACCATGCATGCCAGTTTGATGAACTCTAAAATGTTTATATATAGTTTCCTATCTTTCAAGGGAAGGTCCCTTGAATTTGCAGGTGGTTCAAGTGGGCTACCCTGTATCAGATGCATCTGTGACAAATGTTCTGGATGGTGACAGGGTCATGAATGAATGACAATCCAGCATAAATGTCAATTTCATTGAGCAGCTGCTGTGGATCAGAGAGCAAACTTCCTTTTGCAAACACTATCTTTCCGTGTTTCCAAAACGAAAAATTTCAAAACCCCCAGTTCATGAGAAATTTTTACAAAATTTGGTTTCAGTCCTATTTAGACTGAAACCAAATTTCAAAATGTCAAAATTTCCTGTAAACCAGAAATTCTGAATTTCAACCAGCTCTAGCAACAAAGCCACTTCTGTTTGTAAAAGGCTTTCACGAGAAGGGCTCCTGAAAAGGGATAGGGAAGGAAGGCAGGTAGGGAGTGAGGAAGTCAACTGAATGGTGCAGCTGTGAGTAATGATGTCCAAAACCCATTTATCAGCTGTAATGTCCAGCCATGCCTGGAGTAAGCAGTGAAGCAGTTTTCAAGTATAAGCTCTGGAGTGGTCTTGGTATCGCTCTCGACCATTTCATCAAACCTGCTGTCTCTGGAAGGCAGGCTGGTGCGAGATGGAGGAGGAAAACAACAGGCAACTCCACAAGTATCAGTGTTGCTTTCTAGGTGAATACTTGGGCTGGCGACTGTGACAGAACAATAGCATTCTCTGCCTCGGGGGTGGTTGCAGAAAGGTTCATGGTACAGTCCCAGAGCATAAATGCCCAGGGATCTGAGTGTTGCCTTGGAATCTCTGAGGGAATGTCTGTCACACTTCATCTGTTCTTGTACTAAATAGATCCATACCCTCAAAGCGTAAGTCCTCAGTTGTGGCTTGGACTTCTCTTGGTATCCCGGACACCTAAAGCCAGAAGGCCCAATACATGGTGACTGCCGTGGCCATCAAGTGAGTGTCTGTATCAGATTCATGTACTGCCCCTGGTAGCGCAGTTCTAGCTACCATTTGGTCCTCTTTGATTATGTCTCTCAGCTCCTCCCTGCCATCTTGTGGGAGTCAAGATAGAAAGGGGATCACCCTCTCCCACATCAGGAAGTAGTATTTCGTGAACAGTACATGATAGATCATGATGTGAAACTGCTGGGATGTGCTGAGGAGTAGGCCTTTAGGCTGAAAATGTCCAGCTTCTTGGGGTCTTTATCTTTAGGAGTTTCTTTGTTTGATCTGCTTTTCTCCTTAATGATGGAGACAATGAGTGATCCTGGTAATAAATGTGTGTAGAATCACTCAAAGCCTTTGGGTGGACCCTGTTACTGTTTTTTCACTTGCTCTGAAGTCAAGGGAAGCAAGGCCAGGGTGTGCCACAGATACTGTGCTGTATTTTGGGTTCTCTCATTGATCAGGAGAGCAATTCTTGCAGGCACTGAGGATGTCAAACAAATTGAATCACCTTTGTTTCGATGTCCCTTCTATAGGACAGTTACCTGTTCCGTAACTGACATTCTTCGAGATGTGTTGCTCCTGTCTATTCCACAGTAGGTGTGCGTGGTCACCAAATGCACCGGTGCCAGAAGTTTTTCCCTTAGCAGCATCCATAGTGGGGGAGCACCGCCGCGACCCCTGGAGTGGCGCCGACATATCGTGCTATAAAGGGGGCTGCGTGCTCCCCCCACCCTCAGTTCCTTCTTGCCAGACAACTCCGACAGAGGGGAAGGAGGGTGGGATGTGGAATAGACAGGAGCAACACATCTCGAAGAACGCCAATTACGGAACAGGTAACTGTCCTTTCTTCTTCGAGTGATTGCTCCTGTGTATTCCACAGTAGGTGACTCCAAGCTATACCTGATGGAGGTGGGTAGGAGTTCTAAATGATAAAGGTTAAGGGTTACCCAGGCAGAGCACCGCCCTACCAAACCTGGTGTCGTCCCTTGCTTGGGAGACGATCGCATAGTGCGATGCAAAAGTATGTACAGAGGACCATGTAGCAGCCCTGCAGATGTCCTGAATAGGGACATGAGCCACATAGGCCGCAGATGAGGCCTGGGCTCTTGTCGAATGCGCCTTAACAATAGGAGGCGGAGGAACCCCAGCCAGGTCATAACACATGCGTATGCACAAGGTGATCCAGCGGGAAATCCGCTGGGTGGAAACCGGTTGTCCTCTCATGCGCTTGGCCGTAGCAATGAAAAGCTATGGGGATGCCTGAAATGGCCTTCTTCGATCTAAGTAAAAGGCCAGCGCCCTACGCACATCTAGCATGTGTAGGTGGCGTTCCTCATTGGAGGAATGGGGCTTAGGACACAGGACTGGCAGGAAAATGTCCTGGTCCATATGAAACGCCGAGACCACCTTCGGCAGGAAGGCCGGGTGCGGGTGAAGCTGTACCTTCCCCTTATGGAAGACAGTGTACGGGGGTTCCGAGGTCAGCGCCCTAAGCTCCGAAACCCTGCAGGCTGAGGTGATAGCCACCAAAAACGCCACTTTCTCAGATAAGTGGGATCAGGAACAAGTGGCCAAGGGCTCAAAGGGAGGTCCCGTGAGGCGTGACAGAACAAGGTTCAGGTCCCAAGGGGGATCCGGGGGTCTAGCATAAGGGAACGCTCTGTCCAAACCCTTTAAAAACCTGGAAGTCATGTGGTGGGAGAACACTGACTGTCCCGCCACCAGAGGGTGGAAGGCTGAAATGGCCGCCAGGTGCATCCTGATCGAGGAGGGGGCTGGCCCTTGGGTTCTAAGGGACAGGAGGTAGTCCAGGACCAGCTGGAGCGGAGCGGACGCGGGGGAGGAACCTCTCTCCCTTGCCCATGAGGAGAACCGATACCACTTAGCCAGGTAGGTCCTCCGTGTGGACGGCTTCCTGCTTTCAAGCAGGACCCGTCTAACAGCCTCGGTACACCTCCCCTCCTCTGCATCTAGCCACGGAGCAGCCACGCCGTCAGGTGGAGCGGGGCCAGGTTGGGATGGAGGAGACGACCTCCCTCCTGGGAGAGGAGGTCCAGGCGGAGCGGCAGCCTGTGAGGGGGGGCCGCCAAGAGTTGCAGTAGGGTCCCGTACCAATGTTGACGGGCCCAATCCGGGGCTATCAGGATAATTCTCGCCCCATCTGACTTCACCTTCTGTAGGACCCTGCCTGTGAGGGGGAAGGGCGGGAAGGTGTACATCAGGGGCCCCGACCAATCGAGCAGGAACGCGTCCGTCATGGCCCCATCGCCTTCTATCACCCTGGAGCAGAACCTGGGACACAGGCGGTTCTGGGCGGTGGCGAATAGGTCCACCTGGGGAGTGCCCCACTGAAGGAAAATCCATTCTGCCACCTCCCTGTGCAGGGACCACTAGTGTTGAGGTGAGAACACCCTGCTCAAGCAATCTGCGAGCATGTTGCTCTCGCCGGGTAGGTGGAACGCTCGGAGGAGGATGTTGTGGGCTATACAGAACTCCCACAGGAGTTGGGCTTCCTGGCATAAGGCCCTGGAGCGCGTGCCCCCTTGCTTGTTGATGTAATACATTGCGGTGGTGTTGTCCATGAGGACTCTGACCACCTTCCCTTGCAAGTGCTGGCGAAAGGCCAGGCACGCCAGGCACACAGCCCTGAGTTCCCTGACATTTATGTGCAGGGTCAGTTCCTCGGGTGACCACATACCCTGGGTTCTGACATCCCCCACGTGGGCTCCCCAGCCCAGGTCCGAGGCATCCGACACTAGATCTAGTGAGGGAGAGGGGTCTCGGAAGGGGATACCCCGGAGCATGTTGCTCGGGAGGGACCACCATTGGAGGTCTGCAACCACCGTCAGCGGTACCGTGACAACCTTGTCCAGGCCATCCCTGGCCTGGGAATAGCAGGAGGCCAACCAGAGTTGGAGGGGCCTCATCCGGAGCCTGGTATGTCGCACCACTGTGGTGCATGCTGCCATGTGGCCGAGGATTTGAAGGCATATCCGAGCCGTGGTTACCGGGAAGGCTGTGACCGAGGCGACGAGACCTCTGAGCGCCTCGAACCTGTCCCTTGGAAGGGAGGCCGTGGCCGCCTGGGAGTCCAGCAGTGGTCCTATGAATTCTATGCGCTGGACTGGAACTAACATGGATTTCTCCTCGTTTACCACTAGGCCCAGAGTGGAGCAGGTGCGTAGCAAGAGGGATACTTGCTGCTGCACCTGGAACCGGGACTTGCCCTTGAGCAGCCAATCGTCCAGGTAGGGAAAGACCTGCAGCCCTCTCCTCCTGAGGTGGGCCGCTACCACTGCCATACATTTGGTGAAAACCCTGGGGGCTGTCGAGAGGCCAAAGGGGAGGACCGTAAACTGGTAGTGGTACTGACCCACCAGGAAACGGAGAAAGCGCCTGTGACCTTCGAAAATGTGGATGTGGAAGTAGGCATCCTGAAGGTCCAGAGCTGCAAACCAATCCCCCGGGTCTAGGGAGGGAATAATAGAGGCTAGGGACACCATGCGGAATTTGCAGCGTACCAAAAACTAGTTGAGCTTCCGCAGATCGAGGATGGGCCGAAGCCTGCCCTTCGCCTTCGGGATGAGGAAATACCTGGAATAGAATCCCTTGCCCCGGAATTCCCAAGGAACCCTCTCTACGGCTCCCAGGGAGAGGAGGCGCTGTACCTCCTGACCTAGGAGGAGCGCATGTTCCGGGTCCTCCGCCGACTCCCTGGCCGGATGGCAATTGGGAGGGGGTGAAACAAACTGCAACCTGTACCCCAAGGATACAGTGTTGAAGACCCAGCGGTCCGTAGTAATACGGGACCATTGCAAACGGAAGGCAGGTAAACGATTTGCAAACCTGAACTTTATTAACTGGGGGGGGGGGGTTAACCTGGCAACAGGCCCGGTGACCCCCGCAAGCAGTCAAAAACGCCGCTTCCCTGGCCTCTTGGCCTTAGAGGGCCCCGGACGAGGGCCTGAGCGGGATTGGCGTTGTGACCGATGCCTCTGCTCCCGCTGCTTCTTAGGCGGGGGCTCGTATCTACCCTGAGCCTGTGGAGTGGAGGTGTGAGGCCTGGGCTTGTCCTTGGCCGGCGGGATGTACAGGCCCAGCGTCTGCAGGGTAGTACGGGAGTCTTTCATCCCATGCAGACGCGTATCTGATCTGCAAACAGGGCCCGACCATCGAACGGCAGGTCCTGCATGATCGACTGGGACTCAGCCGATAGGCCAGAGAGCGAAAGCCAGGATGCCCTTCTCATGGAGATCGCCACGGCCATTGAACGAGCAGCATCGGAGGCCGCCTGGAGCGCCGCTTTAGCCGCCGCCGCACCCTCATCCACAAGGGCCCGGAACTCCTTCCTGTCCTTCTCGAGGAGGGAGGGCTCAAACTTGGCAAGGGACCCCCACAGGTTAAAATCATATCTGCTCAAGAGTGCCTGGTGGTTGGCCACTCTGAGCTGAAAGCTCGCAGACGAATAAACTTTTCTCCCAAAGGAATCCAGCCTGCGAGCGTCTTTGTCCTTAGGGGTAGGAGTGGGTTGGCCGTGCCTCTCTCGGTAGTTCACCGACTCCACCACTAGAGAGTTTGGAGTTGGGTGGGAGTATAAAGTACTCGTGCCCCTTTGTGGGCACAAAGTACTTCCGTTCGGCCTTTTTGGAGATCGGACAGAGAGATGCCGGGGTTTGCCAGAGGCCAGTAGTAATATTGGCCACCCCCCTAATGGAGCGGGAGGGCCACATGCCCCGGCGTCGAGGAGGTCAGGACATTAAACAATGTGTCCGATGGCTCCTCCATCTCCTTGGCCTGGAGCTGGAGGTTTGATGCCATCCTCCTGAGTAGCTCCTGGTGGGCCGTGAAATCCTCCTGAGAAACCGGAGGTGGTGGTGCCACGGAGTCGTCCGGCGCCAAGAAGGTCAGTGCCGCAGTGTCGTCTGCGCCTGGCTGTACCTCAAGCTCGATGTCCTGACCCGGCGCCCGAGTCAGTGCCGGAGGGTCAGTGCCCACTGCCTCATGGCGGTGCTGAGGCGGCGACGTCGGCTGGGCCTGGGACACTCCTGTCATGGAGCGGGGTCCCGGCGGTGCCGGTGCCTGGGGCCACGGTGCTCACTGGCACAACTGTCCCTGCCAGGGAATGGCCTGGCCCTGGGATGCGAGGTGGCCCGGAAGGGCCGGCTGGTCCTGCGGCACCGAGCGGTTCGACGAGGGTCGGCTGCGTGCCGAAGCCGAAGTCCGGGATGAGCGGGCGGTGCCGTACGAATGGCTGGAGCGGTCCCGTACATGACGTCTCCGGCCCCTGGGGGAGGACAGGTAGGAGTCGGGGGTGCTGTCCCCGTAGTGCCTCCGGCGCCGAAGACTACGACGCCTCAGTGCCTAGGATTCCCGTGACGAGCTCCGGGCGTAGCGCCTTCCACGGCGGGTGCCGGAGCGGGAACGGTGGTGCCGACGAGACCTGTCCCTGTGGTGAAGGCTCGAAGAGGAGCGGCACCATCTCTTAGTGCCTCCCCTACGGTCTCCGGGAGTGGAGGTGGAAAGCTCGCTCGCAGACGATCCTGCGTGGAGGCACACCGAGGTCCGCGGCTCAGCCCTTCAACACGGGACAGTATCTCGACCTCGGAGACATCCGGAGAGGGTCGATGGGCACTGAGCGAAGGCTTCCCACGGGATCGGGGGCCCGACTGGAGCGGCGCTCCCGGTACCGGAAGCGTCATGATGTTGCACGCAGCCTGAGCTGCCTCCGGCGTCGATGGCATTCTCACCTCTAGCAAGGCACGCGTGGACGGCACCGGACTACTCTGCTCTACCCGAGTCAGAGGTCTTGGTCCCGATGGGGAACGTGGGCTGCCCAACGCGGGTCTAGCCTCACCCCAATCTTTCTCCCGGCACCGCTGAGTCTTCCCTTGCTTCTTAGAAGGGGAACGGTGTATTTTGAGGGCTTCTCTCCTGGTCTAGAGTCCTCTCTGAGGGACAGATATGTTATCTGCTCCAAGCTGCATTTGCATTTGACATGGAGGAACCTTTTCACTTCAGAGGGTGAAGCCGGGTTTCTCTATCTTGGAGTTGGCGCTGAAACTGTCCATGCCGACACAGTCCACACCAAGGCCTTCGGTGCCAAGCTAGATGTGGTCAGTTTGGGGGTGCCAATGCTGATGGTTTGGACACCTTTTTATTTTCCCTTCCTTGCTAGAACTATGGATGTGGAGCCCAGTAGCCAGGATACTCACCAAAGACAATCTCCTCGGTTCCTGTATGAAGGATGTCTCCACTCCAGGATCTAAAGCTACCTTCATGAATTGCTCCAAGAGGTGCAGTTTGAACTTCACATCTCAAGATTTCAGGGTACAGGATGAAAAGGAGCAGGAGTCACATTTGTTGGGGATGTGTGCTTCCCCAAGACAAAACAGGCATCTGCTGTGTTCGTCTATGATGAGTATAAACTAACAGCAGGAAGGGCAAAGCTTAAATCCGGTGGGTTTTGATTTCACCTTAGCCAGTGGCAGGCGCAAAGCACCTCACTCAGGTGTTTAGAGGGGGAATCTCTCTTCTGTCTTTCCTAACTGCTTTCTTCTTTCTTTTTTGGAATGGAAACACACAACAAAAATCAAATGAAGAAATTAATAAAACAAAGAGAAGAAGAGTTTCTTCACTGGAGAAGAGTTCTGAAATTCAGAAGCAGGTCAGATACAGTCCAGGTTGTGTCTCACTGCCAGGGGTGTTAAGCAGGAAATAAGGGAGGGTTGGGGACACTTTGCCCTATATGCCTTCTCATGGGAGCACAAGGAGGCACGGCCCTGCTGGACATGGTTGTACAAAAGAGACCAAGCTTGCACACATGTACACTTATACTAGGATCCACACTGACACATGTTGAAGAAGAATATTTATGCCACCTAGAAAATGAAAAAAACACCCAAGTAAAATGCAGCAGAATATCCATCTATATCTACTACCATAAATATTAAGTAGGAGACCACTTCTTGTTACCTAAGAACCTCTCTGAGTATTTTCATTTCTTGTTGTTCAATTTCAGTGAACACATCAGAACCATCTGTCAAACAGTCAGGTAGCACACCTATAAAAAAAACATAGCAAAAATGCATGTATTGCTCTAAAGAAAATGGATTCTTACTCCATTTTGCATGCATTCTTCAACCAGAGAGAGAATAGTAGGGAGAAATTACTAAACTGTAATTCTGTGTCTCAGAAGATATGTTTCCAAAAAGATTCTAAACTTTTGGGTCTCAACTTCTCAATATGAGACTGGCAAAACTTTCAAAGCTCTAAAGGACTGGTCCCCAAGGGCAGCTGTAGCTGGTAGAACATGAGCCAGGCTCTCCATTATTCTGTGCCATTTCCCACATTTCCGAAGCTCCCGAGTGACAAGCCAAAGTGAAAAATTATCTCGCAGACTAAGAACTATTACAGTAGGAAAAAACAGCACAAAAAGACAAAACCCCAAACTCTGAAGGAGGAAGATGGGTGGATGAATGGGAATCATATCAGAAAGATCTTGAGAGAAGCACAATTACAGGTACAGTAACTCCTCGCTTAACGTTGTAGTAATGTTCCTGAAAAATGCTACTTTAAGCAAAATGATGTTAAATTAATCCAATTTCCCCATAAGAATTAATGTAAATTGGGGGGGTTAGGTTCCAGAGAATTTTTTTTCACCAAACAAAAGACTACACACACACACACACACACACACACACACACAGTATAAGTTTTAAACAAACAATTTAATACTGTACACAGCAATGATGATTGTGAAGCTTGGGTGAGGTGGTGGAGTCAGAGGGTGGAATATTTCCCAGTGAATGCCTTGCTGCTAAATGATGAACTAGCACAAGGCTGAGCCCTCATGGGTTAACACATTGTTGTTAATGTAGCCTCACACTCTACAAGGCAGCACGAATGGAAGGAGGAGGAGACACAGCATGGCAGAGAGAGACAGACACGTACCATGTGTGTCTGCGTGAGAGTGAGAGACAGAGACACACACCGTGTGTGTGTGTGTGTGTGTGTGTGTGTGTGTGTGTGTGTGTGTGTGTGTGAGAGAGAGAGAGAGAGAGAGAAAGACACACACACACCGTGTGAGAGAGAGATGTGCATTGCCCCTTTAAGTACGCTGACCCCACTCTAAGTACACTGCCTTTTTAAGTAGATCAGCAAGTTGAGACAGCAGTTGCTGCCAGCAAGCTCCCTTCATCCTGAGCCCTATCATGTCCCCCGCCTGCTCTGTGGAGATGAGGTGCAGGAGCGGGGGAGAGGGACACCCTGACATTAGCACCCTTCTTCCCCCTGCCCCCCCTGCACAGCAAGCAGGAGGCTCCCGGGAGCAGCTCCAAGGCAGAGGGCAGGAGCAGCACATGGCAGTGGGGGGAGGCACAGCTGAACTGCCCGGCAATTGATAGCCTGCTGGGCGGCTGCTGCACAGGGAACTTAGGGGAGCTGATACGGGGGCTGCTGGTCCACCCTGGTTCCAAGCCCGCACCAGCTAGCTCCAACGGTCTGCTCTTTCTGCAAGCAAGGACAAAGCAGGCAGCTGTGAAACAACATTACCAGGGAGCATTGCGCAACTTTAAACAAGCATGTTCTCTAATTGATCAGCAATGTAACAACAAAACAACGTTCACTGGGACGACGTTAAGTGAGGAGTTACTGTAAATAATTTTCCCTCATCTAAAAGGTACTCAGATATTATGTTGATGAGTGGAATAAAACAGTCCATGAGGAAATCAGTAATTCTGTATTCAGTACATAGTTTGGATGATGTGCAGTAAATATGGCATGGGACCACACAATGAATGACAATAAAAATAAATATTTAATAGCTACCTATTAAGTGAGCATCATCCACCCTGTGCACTGAATGAGACAAGGGTCCAGTGGAAAAAATAGTATGTGATCATGTAAAGACTATTATAACGCATACTCAGAAGGGGGCCAAATTAAGGTTGCACAGACAACCTTAATTCTGGCATTTCCTAGCTTTTAAGTGCTTGACTTTGCAACCTTAATGTTGTTTTAATGGAATTTCTTGTATATTATATGTGTGCATGTGTTTGAGTCTGTTGTTATTCAAACAGAAAATTGTAGGTATTTTTCCTTTTTTGTGGCCCCAATTCTGGGTTCCACCATGGCCCCTTTATGCTGTTTTTTAAAAGGAAACAGCTTACAAAAACAGTCAGTGTGTTCAAATTGAGCATGTGTCCAGCCTACCCATTGACTTGGGCATTCAGCTTCTAGTCCCTGGCTCTGACCCTTAGCTCTGCTCTTGACTACACCCCGGGAGTCCCGTGGTCCTCATCCTTGACTCCACTCTAACCTCCAAGCTTGGCTACCCCCTTGGCTCCGACCATTAGACCCGATTGCCCATGTCCCAGTCATGTCCATTAGACTATTACTTGTAACAACTATATACTTTACTTACACACACACACTTTTGTTGTACAGACCAAAAAGGCAGAGGAAAATTACAAAACCTCTAGATTTAGTTTCAAGCTTACAGTGTGAAATACAAGAGTCGAAGTCTCCAGACAATAGCATGCTGAAATTACTGCACATATATATGTATGGAGTTGTTACAAGTCAATAGATATTAATAGAGTGACTAAATAATAACTGTCATGTATTTAACTCCTACAGTTTGAGATGCAGCACCTGAAAATGAGAGAGTAGTAATGGAAGTACACATCAAACTTACTGTACAGCCATTATGTTCAAAACTGCTATACAGAATGAGGTAAATATTCCCCCATACTGAGGGTCTAGGACACAAATAAATTGGTACGATTCCTCTGGGTAGAGAGTGGGGCTGGTGAGAAGATTTGAATGTGCATTCCCTACACAGAGTAGAATACAGCTCCTTGTGCAGCTATACATAGAGGTTTGGAGCAACGGTAAGGTTAGGTGTCAAATGGATCAGATGCTATGAAAATCCATCTGTCCCTGTCCTCCACTGAGCTGGGGAACAGGCAACTTGAGAGCTGCTGCACTTTTGATCACAACTACATTGTGCCAAATTATAGTTACTTTTGTAATACCACCATTTAAATCAGACAATCCTTAAACTGAAATTTGAATCCAAGTTTCATAGAAATAATCTAATAGGCTTTCAGATAAAGTTTTAGATACATTTTAAAAGGAATACAATTAGCTGTGGCTGACAGAACCAGTTGTAGACTCAGGGTGAAATCCTAGCCCCACTGAAATCAATGGAAGTTTTGCCATTGAATTCATTTGGGCCAGGATGTGCCCTTAAGTATTTATGGATGGGTAGACCATAGAGTTATCCACAAAACAGCTGAAAAGATGCACTGAAAACTAAAATTTCTCATTTACTATTTCTTACCATTTCTTTCTTGAATGATTCTAATGGCTTGCAACTGCATTTCAATATTTTTCTGTACCATCATTTCTTTAAATAATCTAAAATCTTCTGCTGCCAACACTGGTTGCAAAATGGCCTTTGGGGGGGAAAAAAATCTACAAATTAATAAAAAACTTTATAGAAAGCAAAAACTGATCATTTCAAAATAGCCCAAACACGAAAAGCTCTGTATTATTACAGCAAGACAACATTTGTATGTTGTGTCTACTTAGGATCTTTTTTGTTTTATGCCCTGAAATAAACAGCTATTGCTGACACAATGCCAAGAACGCTGGAAACAACAGGCAACTATCCAAGGATTCATGAGCATGGAAAACAAAGAGCTTTTCTTGTCTTATGCTCTTTAAAATCCATCACTGCCGTATCTGATTTTCTGTTTTCTAAATGCAGTTTATAAACTGTATGATATAGTAAAATTACTGCTGGTGGAATTCTGCGCCAAAAAAATAAAAATTCTGCAGGAAAAAAATAAAAATTCTATGCACAATATTTTAAAATTCTGCAAAATTCTGCATATTTTATTTTTCAAAATAAAACAATATAATCACACCACTTTCAATTATTTTTGGTCATTTATTTCAAAATACCTGTCAGCAAGTAGGTCTGTAACAATACCAACAACAAAAAAAGATTCAGGAAACGTTTTTTTTGACAAATAGATTCCTTACTAGGCATATTAATACAGAATTCCAAGTAATAATTCATTTAAACTACAATACAGAACCGTTTTTCCTGCACCCCTCAGAAGCAATGCAAAGGCTTGGGAGAGTCAGGGGTGACAGAATTGTTGAGGGAGCGGGAAGTAAATTGCTAGGAAGGAGCCTGGGTGTGAACTTGGAGGGTTGTTTGGCATGGGTGGGGAAAGTATGAAACAGTTTTATTTGGGGGATGGGAAGGGATTGTTAGGGAGCTTCCCCCATGCAGACCCTGGCTGACCCCTAGCCTCTCCCATTCAGTCAGGCACATCTGCCTCTGTCCCCGTGTGTGTCTGTGCCCTTACCCAGCCACTCCCCTGTCCCTATGTAGCTCTGCACCCTCTCCCCCATCCCCAAGTGTCTCTGTGCCCTCACCCAGCCTCTATGTAGCTCTGCACGCCCCCCCGTCACCATGTGTCTCCGCACCTCCCTCCCCTCCGTGGCCCTATGCCTCCACTCCCATTCAGCCCCTGCCCCAGTCTGTCCTCCCCCACTAGCCCTTATGAGCCCGTCTGACTCCCCAGCACCCCGCGCTGTCTGTCTCTCCATAACCCCCGTCTCCTGACCTGGCCCGACAGGCGCTGTGAAGAAGGCAGGCTCTCTCTTCCTTAGCTCGCTGTTTGCTTTCAGCTTTGTTCTATCGCCACAATGCCCTCTGGTGGGCAAAAGGCGGAACTGCAGCAACATTTTGGCAGAAGCTTTTTCTGTGCAAAAAATTAGAAATCTGTGGGGCTCGTTAATTATGTGCATGTGCAGAAGTGCAGAATTCCCCCAGGAGTATAAAATATATTAAATGACTTAATTCAACATTGAGGCCCCAGTCCTTCAATGAATTCCATTGCAGGTGGACCTCTACACCAGCACAGAATCCCAGTGAAGTCAATGGGACTCTGTATGAATGTTAAGGTAACTCATGTATAGTTCATTGCAATATCAGAGCCTAATATATTTAATTATTTTTAATTGAACATTATTATATGTTTTGTGAACCTAGTGAGACTGTAATTCTGTCAAACTTATCAATATTTTAATAGTTATACCCAACTCTCCTAGACAGGACAAAAATATTTAAGGCTGTCAAAAGGAATAATAAAAATTAAAAGCTGGTTGGTCTAGTGGCATATAATAGTGCTCTGCATTTTATGTGAATTGGATTCTATTCTCATGGTGAAATCCTGGCCCCATTGAAGTCAATGGCAAAACTCCCAGTGACTTTAGTGGGGCCAAGATTTTATCTTCAGTATTTTTTTCCTCCTCAAGCTCACAGGAGAGTGGTATGAAGGCAACACACGCAGCCCATATGCCCATTCCTTCTTGGCTGGTGACAGAACTTTGAGTCATTAGCGCTGTTGGACTGAAAGGTAGGTAGGAGGATTGTAGAATTACACTGGAAAGACAGATTACACTTGGCTAAGTCCCACGCCATTACTGTAATGGTGGAGAGAGACTTGATGCATGATGCAGTGGTGGTGTGACTTACTCTGTAGCAACTTTTGTGTGTGGTTAAAAGGTATATTACAAGCACTGAAGGTGCTTGCAACAGAGCTAACACTTAAATTTCTCTAATGTAGACTAGACTCCAGATTCTGGATAGGCCATAAATTAAAAAAAAAGAAGAAGAAGAAGAAGAAGAAGAAGAAAGCTAGTGGTTAAGGGAAAATACCTGGAATATATCCCCTGCTCTCTTTCTAACGACAGCCAACACATTATGGTATGGTTGCTAAAAGGAATAAGATGTCTAACATTTGCTCCTCCACACCACAGTTCAACTTAAGTGCTACAATTTGGTGAGCTTTCCCAGAATCTGATTTTGAAGCTCTGTAAAATAATGCTGAAGGACTATGCTGTGTCCAAGATAATTAGAAACCAACAAGAGTGATTCCTAATCTTTCTCCAACTGAAAAATCACGTGGGCAGAAACTGGCCGGCTATCCATTCCAAAACTTTTCTAAAACCTGGATATTTTTATATTTGTATTGAAGTTTAAGTGATTTGAAGAATTGTGGCTCAAGTCAATCTTTCTTTGCAGCTTATTTTGTAAACAAATTTAAGGAAACTGATTGATAAGAATCACACTGTCCTTGTTATTTTCCCTTTGTAGTAAGGGTTTTAAGTCTCAATATCCCATGCCCTCCTAAACAATAACAACAAGGAGTCTGGTGGCACCTTAAAGACTAACAGATTTATTTG
>NW_020664483.1:23355366-23372262 GCF_002925995.2 Terrapene triunguis
GGGTGGAATAGGGCAGGGGAAGAGGGAATGTGGGAGTGAGGGAAGGGAGATGGAGAAAAAAAGGGGATGGGGAATAGCTGGGGGAAGCGGGAGCCCGGCATGTGGCATCGCTTCAGCAGCAACTGGGTCTGTCCTGTTAAGCAGGCCCATCGAACTCTCACCCTGAAAAGCTCTACCCCCCCTACACCTGGACCCCTCTGATGAGCCCCACACACCCAGACCCACATCTCACTGATCCCCAACCAGATGCACCTGGACCCCCACCCCATCAAGCCCCACTCCCCTAGCACCTGGACCCTTCCGCACCCAGACCCCCTTGCCGAGCCCCATCTCCCCACACCCAGACCCATGAATCCCAACCACCTTCACCTGGATCCCCTGCAAAGTCCCATTGCCCCTGCACCCGGAACCCCTCAACGATCTATGCAACGATCTATGCATCCAGATCTCCCACTGAGCCGCCCGCACCCAGATTGCCCCACACAGAAACCTCTCACCCCACACCTGGATACTCCCACACTAAGCCCCTCCACACTGGATTCTGCTGAGCCAGCCTGCCCACCCACACCTGGCGCAGAGGGGCAGGGCCCGGGGTGTTTCTGGGGCAGGCCCAGCCCTGGCACAGTGTCGAGTCTCTGTACTGGAGGAGGTGGGGCCTTCAGGGTGATCTCCCACCTCAATGCAGCCAGTGGCCTGTGCTCCCCACTGCCCTGCCCAACAAGAGGTGATGCCATTTTAGATTTGGTATTGATGAGTCGTGAGGACCTCATAGAAGAACTGGTTGTAGTGGACAGCCTTGGTTCGAGTGATCATGAGCTAATTCAGTTTAATCTAAATAGAAGGATAAGCAAAAAAAGATCTGCAATTAGGGTCGTTGATTTCAAAAGGGAAAACTTAAAAAAATTGGGGGTACTTGTTAGGGAAGTGGTCTGGACTGAAGAACTCAAGGATCTGAACGTGGAAGAGGCTTGGAATTACTTTTAACTCAAAGTTGCACAAACTGAAGCCTGCATCCCAAGCACGGGGGCGGGAGGGGGAAATTGTAGGAAGGGTTGCAGACAAGCTAGATGAGCAAGCATCTCAAACAGGTGATTAAGAGAAAGCAGAAGGACTACAAGGAATGGAAAATGGGATGGATCAGCAAGGAAAATTACTTCTTGGAGGTCAGAAAGTATAGGGATAAAAAGAACAGGAGTACTTGTGGCACCTTAGAGACTAACAAATTTATTAAGTGAGAACTGCCAAAAGTCAAGCAGAGTTGGACTTTGCAAAGGAAAGTACAACAATAGTAAAAGGTTCTAAAGTCATATAAATAAAAAGAAAACATGGGAAAAATTAGTGGGACCACTAAGTACTGAGGATGGGGTGGAGACTAAAGATAATCTAAGCATGGTCTAACACAGGGGTAGGCAACCTTCAGCACGCGGCCTATCAGGGTAATCCGCTGGCGGGCCACGAGACATTTTGTTTACGTTGACTGTCCGCAGGCACAGCCCCTTGCAGCTCCCAGTGGCCCGCAGGCCATACTGCTTCCCGCAGCTCCCATTGGCTGGGAACGGTGAACCACAGCAACTGGGAGCTGCAGGGGGCCATGCCTGCGGACGGTCAAAGTAAACAAAATGTCTCGTGGCCTGCCAGTGGAGTACCCTGATGGGCCGCATGCTGAAGATTGCTGACCCCTGGTCTAATACCTAAACAAATACTTTGCTTCACTTTTTCATAAGTACTGACAGGGTGGCTAATGGCAACGAGGATATGGAAGTAGAAATTACCACTTCCGAGGTCGAAGTCAAACTCAAACATCTTAATGGGACTAAATCGGGGGCTCAGATAATCTCCATCCTAGAATATTAAAGGAACTGACACATGAAATTGCAAGCCCAAGAGCAAGGATTTTTACTGAATCTGTAAACTCAGGGGCTGTACCCTATGACTGAAGAATTGCTAATATAGTTCCTATTTTTAAGAAAGGGGAAACAAAATTGAACTGGAAAACTACAGACCTATTAATTTGACCTCCATTGTATGCAAGGTCTTGGAACAAATTTTGAAAGTAGTTAAGGACAGAGGTTAACAGTAATTGAGATAAAATACAAAATGGTTTTACAAAAGGTAGATTGTGCCAGACCAACCTGACCTCCTTCTTTGAGAAGATAAGTGATTTTTTAGACAAAGGATATGCAGTAGATCTTATCTATCTGAATTTCAGTAAGGCATCTGATTGCAGTTCCACATGGGAAATTATTTGTTAAATTGGAGAAGATGGGGATTAATATGAGAATTAAAAGGTGTATAAGGAACTAGTTAAAGAGGAGACTACAACAGGTCATACTGAAAGGTGAACTATCAGGTTGGAGGGACGTTACTGGTGGAGTTCCTTAGGGATTGGTCTTGGGACCAATTTTATTTAACATTTTTATTAATGACCTTGGCACAAAAAGTGGGAGTGTGTTAATTAAATTTGCAGATGATACAAAGTTAGGAGGTATTGCCAATACACAGAAGGACTGGAATATCATACAAGAAGCTCTAGATGACCTTGAAAACAGGAATATTAGAAATGGGATGAAATTTAATAGTGGAAAGTGTAAGGTCATGCACGTAGGGACTAACAACAAGAATTTCTGATACAAGCTGGGGACTTATCAGCTGGAAGTGACAGAGGAGGAGAAAGGTGTATTGGTTGATCACAGGAAGACTGTGAGTTGCCAATGAGATGCAGCTGTGGAAAAGGCCAAATCAGTCCTAGGATGCATCAGGCAAAGTATTTCCAGTAGAGAGAGGGAAGTGTTAGTATCATTACACAGGACACTGGTGAGACCTCATCTGGAATACTATGTGCAATTCTAGTCTCTCATATTTATGAAAGCTTAATTCAAACAGGAACAGGTGCAGAGAAGGGCTATTAGGATGATTCAAGGAATAGAAAACCTACCTTATGAGTGAAGACTCAAAGAGCTTGGCTTGTTTAGCCTAACCAAAAGAAGTCTGACGGGAGATATGATTGCTCTCTATAAATACATCAGAGAGATAAATGCCAGGAAGGAAGAGGAATTATTTAAGTTAAGCACCAATGTGGACACAAAAACAAATGGATATAAACTAGCCATCAACAAGTTTAGGCTTGAAATTAGATGACGGTTTCTAACTGAACTAGTGAAGTTCTGGAACAGCCTTCCATGGGGAGCAGTGGGGGCAAAATAACTAACTTGTTTCAAGACTGAGCTTGATAAGTTTATGGAGGGAATGGTACTAGGAGACTACCTACAATGGCATGTAGTCAGTCTGCAACTGGTAGCAGCAAATATCTCCAACAGCTGGTGATGGGGTAGTAGATAGGGAGGGCTCTGAATTATTACAGCAAATTCTTTCCCAGGTGTCTGGCTGGTGGGTCTTGCCCATATGCTCAGGGTCTAACTGATGGCCATATTTGGGGTCTGGACGAAATTTTCCCCTGGGTCAGATTGGCAGAGACCCGGGGGGGGGGGTCTTCATCTGCACCATGGGGGCAGGTCACTTGCAGGTTTAAATTACTGTAAGTGGTGGATTCTGTGTAACTTTAAGTTTTTAAATAATGATTTGAGCACTTCAGTAACTCAGCCAGAGGTTATGGGTCTATTACAGGAGTAGGTGGGTGAGGATCTGTGGCCTGCAATGTGCAGGTCAGACTAGAGGATCAGGATAGTCCCTTCTGGCCTTAAAGTCTAAGTCTGGCCTACCTCTAAACTTTAGAGGAAGGGTATCTAGTGGTTAAAATATGGGCATACAAGTCAGGAATTCAGTTTCTCTCCCATATCTGCCAATGACTCACTGTTACATGTTGGGCAAGTCACTTCTCATTTGTGTCTCCATTTCCCCCTTTGAAAAATGGGAATTCTATTTACCCTACATCACTGATGGGATGTGAAGTTTTATTAATGATTTATGTAATGTGCTTTGACATACACAGATGAATGGTGCTACAGAAGTGCTTAGAATTAGTATTAATTTCATCCAAATTTATAGTAGCTTAAGAAATAATCATGTCTCCAGTTGTGATGGCCCTAAGCCAATGTCACACTGCACCTTTATAAAATATTATGTGAGATGGCTGTCCCTATAGGAGAGATTACTCACATCATCCCTTAACAACCCCCAGCGATGCAATGATGAGAATCCAGTCAAACAGTTTAGTCACTCTGACTAAGCAACCCTTTCAGAACAGGAGGATTAACGTTGTTTCAGTTTCACTTTTGCCCATGCTTCTGAACACCCATCTAACATTCTTCCAATGAAAGGATTGAAAAAAATTCCAGAGGAGGTTTTGAATATTTTCAGATACCAATACTAGTACAGTACTTCAAGCTCATGTGCATGTCGATCCCACTCATGATGTACTGGTACCCCTTCAGAGGAGTTCAGAATTTTTTTCTCTAACAGTATCCTCTGGGAGGAGGGGGTTTGTGCATGCATTTCTCATGCTCTGAAGCGCCCTTTCCCAAAAGCATAAGAGGCAGAGAGACCCCAAATACCAACCAGTTCCTTCTGACCACCCTGTCAAAGAGTGAACTTCTCAGTGTTCCTCCTCCTCCTTTATTTAGTTTTAGATTAAGGTAGATAGTTTAGGTTTTCGTATTTTATTTCTTTTTGGCCCAGGGAAGGCGAGAAGAGCTTAAGTACTAGGTTAGTTGTACGGAGTCAGTAAATTGCACTTGAGGAGGGATGAGTCGAGGTTCTCTGGGAGATGTCTTTCTAATACCTTGGACATCATGTCTAAAGTATGTCTCTCTCATTTCCACTAATCTCAAAAGTATTAAGACAAGTAAAGCAAGACAGAGCTCCTGTCATCCTCATTGCTCTGGCATTACCTTGTCAGTTCTGGTTTTCAGATCTCCTCAACCTTTCAAGGAACCAATTTATAACCTTCTTCTCCAAAAAGACATTATTTCTCAAAACTCAGGTGTAGTGCTTCATCCGGATGCAGCATCTCTGTATTTGATGACATGGAAGATGTTTGGCTAACGCCAATGGACAAGGAATGTGCTCTAGAAGTACAATCAGTGTTGTTACAGAGTAGAAAACCCTCCACTAGGAAAAGATACATGGCAAAATGGAAGAAATTTTCTATTTGGACAAAAACAAAAGGATGTATTCCTACTTCCTCTACTTTTCTACTTATTTTATAAAATTATCTTTTATTTTTAAAGCACCTGGGTTTTATGTTTAAGTTCTAGTATGGTTCATTTGGCAGCAATTTCAGCTTATCGCTCACTGGTGTTAGGATATAGATATTCAGGCCTGTCTGTAAAGGCCTATACTTTAAGAATTTACATGTATTTTTATTACTTAGCTAGTTATAGAGGTATAAAAGAAAGAATTAAAATCACTGTCTGTTTGTGTAAGGGCCTTCTCGTACTGTGACAGTTTGAGGCTCTCTTCTTAGGCTAAGTAAGGCCTTTGGCTAAGCAGCAGAGGCAGCCATAAGCTAAGAAGTGAACGGTCACATTCTTACATTCCAAACTAGTCACATTAAAATAAGGTGCTATTGGGCTGTTAGGAATACAATTCTGTCCGGATATTTTTATTACCTCCAGAGAAAGGGAAGAGCCTAGAAGATGTAAAAGGAAACTTAGTGTGATAGCATCCTGTCTGGCAAGAACTTACTTATCAATAGCTGGGATATGAAATCCTCGCTTCTGTATTGTTTTGTATGTTTATTTGCATGGTCTCTGTCTGGTTCTGTAATTGTTTTTGTCTGCTGTATAATTAATTTTGTTAGGTGTAAACCAATTAAGGTGGTGGACTATAATTGGTTAAATAACCATGTTACAGTATGTTAGGATTGGTTAGTTAAATTTCAGTAAAATGATTGGTTAAGGTATAGCTAAGCAGAACTCAAGTTTTACTATATAGTCTGCAGTCAATCAGGAAGTGGGGGGGAATGCGAACAGGGACTGGGGTTGGGGGAATTGGGATCATGTTTTGTTAAGGGGGGGAATGGGAACAGGGAATGGGAACAGGAACAGGGACATAGGCAAGGCTCTGTGGTGTCAGAGCTGGGAAGGGGGACACTAAGGAAGGACACTGGAATCATGCTTGCTGAAAGTTCACCCCAATAAACATTGAATTGTTTGCGCCTTTGGACTTCGGGTATTGTTGCTCTCTGTTCATGCGAGAAGGCCAGGGAAGTGAGAGGGTGAAGGAATAAGCCCCCTAACAACTGGTATCAGATTCTTCAGGTTTTTCCTATCAGTCATCTCATGTTTCCTTCAGTTAAAACAATTCCTCCTCCATGGATTTGAATTTAGTGCTTTCAGCTTTGACGGAGCCACTCTTTGAGCCATTATCAGCCTGTTCTATTCACCACTTACCAGCAAAGGCTGTGTTTTTAATGGCTATTACTTCTGCCCATGGAGCTAGGGAGATCCAAGCTCTCATGTCTAACCCTGCATACACAGTATTTTCATGCTGATAGAGTCACATTAAGGTCACATCCTAAATTCAACTCAAACATGGTTTTGGATTTTCATATTAAACAGTATATTCACTTCCCAGTTTTTGTCCCTAGACCCCACTGTTCTCCGTCAGAGTCAAAACTTCATACCTTGCATGTTAAAAGAGCCCTTTTATATTACATAAACAGAACAAGACTTTTTAGGAAAACTCAGATTTGCCTTATCTCTGCCACTCTATAATCAATCAATCAATCTAATCTCAGACTGTCTAATTGGATTGTCATCTGTTTTAGAACAGCCTATGAGATTAATAAACGGAACCCTCCTTTGAACATTTCAGCTTGTTCTATCAGGGAACTGGCCTCTTCAGCAGCATATTTCAGCAAGTCCCTCTGATACAAATACGTAGAGCAGCTACATGGTCTTTGGTTCATACGCTGTCTAAGCACTACTCTTTACAGGCTTCATCCAGAGTGGATGCTCAAGTTGGAAAGGCAGTCCTACAACCTTTGTTCTGATAAATTCCTTACTCACACTTCTAAGGAGTCAAACTGCTTGTTAGTCATTGTTATTGGGATCCACGTGCACAGGAACTCGAAGAAGAAACGGTTATTTATTTTTCAGTAATTGTGATTCTTCAAGATGGTCTGTGCATGTGGAGCCAACAACCCCCCCTCCACTTCCGCACTCGGCGTCTTAGTGAGGCTCTGGGCAGTGAAGGAGCTGGTTTGCGGTTGGGGTCGCTCCACTGCTAGTGCTCTCAGTAGGTGGAGCTTGAGAATATGAGGAACTTATGCATGAACCCCAGAGCACACTGCTATAGAAAAAAATCCAACCTCTTGTGCAGGGGTGCCATGAGTGGGATTCACATGCACAAACCAACTCAAAGAATCACAGTTATTGTAAGTTAAGTAACCATTCCATCTGAATGATGGGGGTTTGACAACCAAAAGAAACTAATATAAACCCCATTCTAACAAAATCAGCGTCTATACTCTCCACCATATTACTCCACCCCATTCTAAGAATTTTTGAGGTACCTAGCTTATCATAGAATATCAGGGTTGGAAGGGACCTCAGGAGGTCATCTAGTCCAACCCCCTGCTCAAAGCAGAACCAATCCCCAACTAAATCATCCCAGCCAGGGCTTCGTCAAGCCTGTCCTTAAAAACCTCTAAGGAAGGAGATTCCACCACCTCCCTAGGTAACTCATTCCAGTGCTTCACCACCCTCCTAGTGAAAAAGTTTTTCCTAATATCCAACCTAAATCTCCCCCACTGCAACTTGAGACCATTACTCCTTGTTCTGTCATCTGCTACCACTGAGAATAGTCTAGATCCATCCTCTTTGGAACCCCCTTTCATGTAGTTGAAAACAGCTATCAAATCCCCCCTCATTCTTCTCTTCTGCGGACTAAACAATCCCAGTTCCCTCAGCCTCTCCTCATAAGTCATGTGCTCCAGCCCCCTAATCATTTTTGTTGCCCTCCGCTGGCCTCTTTCCAATTTTTCCACATCCTTCTTGTAGTGTGGGGCCCAAAACGGGACACAGTACTCCAGATGAGGCCTCACCAATGTTGAATAGAGGAGAATGATCACGTCCCTCGATCTGCTGGCAATGCTCCTACTTATACAGCCCAAAATGTCATTAGCCTTCTTGGCAACAAGAGCACACTGTTGACTCATATCAAGCTTCTCATCCACTGTAACACCTAGGTCCTTTTCTGCAGAACTGCTGCCTAGCCGTTCAGTCCTTAGTCTGTAGCAGTGCATGGGATTCTTCCATCCTAAGTGCAGGACTCTGCACTTGTCCTTGTTGAACCTTATCAGGTTTCTTTTGGCCCAATCCTCTAATTTGTCTAGGTCCCTCTGTATCCTATCCCTACCCTCCAGCGTATCTACCACTCCTCCCAGTTTAGTGTCATCTGGACACTTGCTGAGGGTGCAGTCCACGTCGTCCTCCAGATCATTAATGAAGATATTGAACAAAACCGGTCCCAGGACTGACCCTTGGGGCACTCCAATATCTTCCTCCAATATCTTCTGCATCCACTCTGCTACCTACTCCCTTACTGCCCCCTTTTCCTCTTGGTGTCTCTGTTTCCCAATTCCCTCCTGGAGAGATGTTTATTTTGTACTGTTCCTGTCCCAAGCAGTTACAGGAGCAATGAGAGAAGAGTAGAGCTCTTGGGTTCATCCACATCTGAGTAGCTGGACTCATTGGTTGAAGAGCTGAAGAGGGTAGAGCTAAGGCCATGTTTAGCAAGCTGTCTTCTCCTCTTTCACTGCTGCAAACAGTGTAGGAAGCAGATTTAGAAGCCTCTTCCTTCTCGTCTCTTGATTTTCACTGACTGAACTCAGTGGGAACATAGCTGAGGCCCAAGTCAGCAAGTCTAGATCTACACCTCTTATGAACACCCCTCAGTAGCACCAAGGGATTTTTTTTTAATTGTTGCCGTCTTCTTATCCAACAATTGTTGGCCAAGGAGCTAAGAAGTAATAGGCCTGGCTTTTAGCTATGGCCTATATTCCCTGAGGAAGATGCTCCAATTCAGTGAGAATGGAAATTGTAGAAACTTCTAAAAAGTAGTTTAAAACCCATACTTGCCCAGTGAATTTTAAGTCCAGATCTTAAAACATAAAGTAACTTGCAACATTTCTAACTTACGTCTTTTTTTTAAAACTACATGTAGACTTCTTTTTCCCCCCCAGACACGAGGAGACATTGTCCTGAACCAAGTGCAGAAGCAGAAACATGTAATCAACTTTATCTTAAGGATGATGTTCAGGCAGAAGAAAATAAATCTTGTGGAGCAGATGTGACCATTCACCTCAAGAAGACTGAAGCCAACATCCCAAAACCTAATGAAAATACAGTACTTCATAATTTGCACGTAAAAATAGGCAAATGGCAAAGAGTATAGTAAATATGTATTGATACAAGACAAACCTATTCTGTGTTCCTCATTTAAAATCCTAGGAGGCTTCCTTCCACACACAGTTTTGGGAGAAAGCAACATAGGTGGGCCTCTATACTGGTGTAACTAAGACACGGAAAGCCATATTAATGATTTACCATTACAAGAAAATACACAGGAAGGCTTAAACTTTGTAGACTATGATGAACCAGCACCTGTTTTGAAAAGGGGTTTTAGTGAAACATGATACTGAGATCGAAGTACTGTGACTTTAGAGTTGGGTGTGATTTCACCTTTTAATACTGAGGTGTACAACACTAAAAACAAAATCAGCTGTGTATATCAGCTTTTAAGAATACACACCTCACTCCATTCCTACAACAGGTCATGGTAGAGAAACCCTGACTATTCAAACACTGCCAATGCAAAGAACTGGGTATCAAAGGGACTATAAGAAAGCACTTCTGCTAAAGGAGCTACATAGGCAGGTCCATTGCTCCTTTATGCAACAAGTGTTCCAAAGGGTGCACTATCCTTCAATGCAGAAAGACTACCCAGCAAATCTTCCAATGTATTATACAGTGATGATATGAAAGTGCAGGGATTCAAACACAGGAGACCAGAGCAAATTTGCACATGGACCCTTTAGACCTGACACATGCAGCTACCCCATGCAGGTGGAGCTTTCAAGCCATGATCCTTTAGGTGTAAAATTCACCACACATTCTTGTGTACTAGGCAGTACATTAAATGCAGATTCATTAGAAGTATGGGAAGTCCTGGTCCCATGATTTGTAATACCTATTGCTTTAAATGAAGACTAGACTCATCCATAAATACAGTATTTCAAGCAACCCGAGACACAGTTGGAGGACAAGTATAGGGGAATACATATTAATCCAGACAGAAACCTAGTGCCTTGGATTTGTGGTAACCAGGAGAGGCTTTACATGAATGTCATGTTTGAGAGTAGGTGTAGATGTGTTTTGATGAAGCTCAGTTTGAGCCAGTCTTGAATTTAACAAGTTGCACTGTAGAAAAACCCTTCTCACATAATGCATGTTTTGAAGTTTCATCCATCAATACCTCCAAATCTAAGATGAAAATTTATTGTGAAGACTGCATTGATAACACTGAATGAGGTATCCTTTTCATCAAACTTAACAATGATTCACTTCTCTTGCATCATGAAGCTGTATCTGTGTTGTTACCACACATTCGCACCAATGCTTTTGAACCTTATATAAAGGGCTCTGGATCTTATCTGACAAAATGACATCCCCTATCTGATGGAGCATTAATTTGAATATGAAACACTATGGAACAATGTGACGGTCTATACTATTATGTTCACCACTTTTACAAGACTGACAAATTTTGTACAAAGTATACCATACAAGATTTCATTGGAAAAGTCAATCTGCTAAATAATAATGTCCCGGTAAAATATGTGTGGCAATATTGTATGTAAAGTTACAAGATTCTACTGTATAACATTGTTATAACATTCCCAAAGTGAAGAAAAGCAGGCCCAAACCAGTTTTTCAGAGACAAAGACATGCGGACACCTCAGCTGGCTCTCACCTGCTTAACCAGCCATTCTCCAGCAACAAGACAGTGTAAACAAGAAATTTACATTTCATCACAGAGACAGTTCAAACCTCATGTCCACAACAGACTGTATGTCCATGACTCAGCAAGGATGTTTCTAGCACAATAAATTGAATTATGAAGAGGGGAGGAAAATACTTGACTTCACTCCTCCTCCCATCTCTCTGCTCATGACATCAATGAATACCTGAAGGACACTGAACTAAGGGGGAGGGGTCCTAGGCTGAAGGGAGACCCAGTCTGTAAAATTTACTGCAGCATATCAGGGCTGGTGCAAGGAAGTTTCGCGCCCTAGGCGAAACTTCCACCTTGCGCCATCCCCAACCCATCTAACCCCATCCCCCCTGCAGCAGCTAACCATGCCCCCCCGAGGAGCCCCGCCCGCCGCGGCAGCTAACCCAGCCCTCCACCCCCCCACCCGAGGAGCCCCCCTCCACGGCAGCTAACCCTGCCCGCTGCCCCCTCTGCGGCAGCTAACCCCACCCAGGGAGCCCACCCCAGTTCACCTCCGCTCCGCCTCCTCCGCTGAGCACGCCGGCGCCGCTCTAATTCTCCTCCCCTCCCAGGCTTGAGGCGCCGACTGGAGGAGAATTAGAGTGGGGGCTGTGTGCTCAGCGAAGGAGGCAGAGTGGAGGTGATCTGGGGCAGGGAGCGGTTCCCCTGTGCGCCCCCCCCCCCGTTACTGCGGGCGGCCCTCCCCACACCAGCTCACCACCACTCCACCCCCTCGCCTGAGTGCGCTGTTAGGCGCCCTCAACAACTAGGCGCCCTAGGTGGCCGCCTAGTTCGCCTAATGGTTGCACCGGCCCTGCAGCATATGGTGCGGAAAACCTTTGCTTTGAATTCTGTTAGTTTGTTAAGTTAGCCCCTAGCTCGCGTTTTACTCTTTTGTAACCAATCCTGACTTTTATGCATCATCTTGTAATCACTTAAAAACTATCTTTCTGTAGTTAATAAACTTATTTTATTGTTTTATCTTAACCCTTGTGTTTGGATTAAAGTGTGTGTGAAACTCCATTTGGGATAACAAGGCTGGTGCATTAATCATTTTCCTTTGATGAAATGATGGCCTTTCTATGAGCCTGTATGGCTCAAAAGGGTACTACTGAGCAATACAAGACACACATTTCTAAGGGACAAGGCTGGGACTAGGAATTTGCAGGTGTCACCCTATATGTAATTCATGAATGGCTGGCCAGAACATTCATGTAACATATCTGGGAGTGAATTTAAATGTTGAAGGCTGTGTGAACAGGCCAGGAGTGGATGTTCTGACAGCAAAGCAGTGTAAAAGGCATCCCAGGCTAGAGTAGTAAGGGGATACGGTTGTTGAACAGTCCAGATTGTACCTTGGGGAATGCCAAAGATAATAGAAGGGTAAAACTATTAGGTTCAAATTCTTCCAAACAGAAATAGTCCTTGTTTGCATAGTACAACTTATCAAACCCACATGGGAATAATACACTGCCTCAACTACGAATTGCTACTTGAAGCAGCCATCCATCAAAGAGACTTACTTTGAGCTGTAAAGAATTTATGGCTTAGTTCCATGAGATAACTCTGTATCTACACCGAAAAAAACATGATATGAGTCACGACCTAACTTCAAGGATTCTATGCATCAAGGGGGCTGCTCTGTGAATTTGCTCCGCATTGAAGAAACAGAGTAACAATTCAATGCCTAACCATCAAACTTCAAGTAATCAGTGTTAATAGCACCAGTGATTAGGTATCAAAGATAATGGGTCAGTACATCGGGTCAGTACATTGGAGGATTGGGCCAAAAGAAATCTGATGAGGTTCAACAAGGACAAGTGCAGAGTCCTGCACTTAGGAAAGAAGAATCCCATGCACCGCTACAGGCTGGTGACTGACTGGCTAAGCCAGGGATTGACAACCTTTGCCACGCAGCTCGCCAGGGTAAGCACCCTGGCGGGCCGGGCCGGTTTGTTTACCTGCCGCGTCCGCAGGTTTGGACGATCGCGGCTCCCACTGGCCGCAGTTCGCCGTCCCAGACCAATGGGGGCTACAGGAAGCAGCGCAGGCCGAGGGATGTGCTGGCCGCCGCTTCCCGCAGCCCCCATTTGCCTGCAACGTTGAACCGCGGCCAGTGGGAGCCGCAGTCGGATAAACCTGCGGACGCAGCAGGTAAACAAACCAGCCCGGCCCACCAGGGTGCTTACCCTGGTGAGCCGCGTGCCAAAGGTTGCCGATCCCTGGGCTAAGCAGCAATTCTGCAGAAAAGGACCTGGGGATTACAGTGGATGAAAAGCTGGATATGAGTCAGCAGTGTGCCCTTGTTGCCAAGAAGGCTAACGGCATATTGGGCTGCATTAGTAGGAGCATTGCCAGCAGATCGAGGGAAGTGATTATTACCCTCTATTCAGCACTGGTGAGGCCACATCTGGAGTATTGCATCCAGTTTTGGTCCCCCCACTACAGAAGGGATGTGGACAAATTGGAGAGAGTCCAGCGGAGGGCAACAAAAATGATTAGGGGGCTGAGGCACATGACTTAAGAGGAGAGGCTGAGGGAATTGGGCTTATTTAGTCTGTAGAAGAGAAGAGTGATAGCAGCCTTCAACTACCTGAAGTGGGGTTCCAAAGAGGATGGAGCTCGGCTGTTCTCAGTGGTGGCAGATGACAGAACTAGAAGCAATGGTCTCAAGTTGCAGTGGGGAAGGTCTAGATTAGATATTAGGAAACACTATTTCACCAGGAGGGTGGTGAAGCACTGGAATGGTTGACCTAGGGAGGTGGTGGAATCTCCATCCTTAGAGGTTTTTAAGGCCCGGCTTGACAAAGCCCTGGCTGGGATGATTAAGTTGGAGTTGGTCCTGCTTTGAGCAGGAGGTTGGACTAGATGACCTCCTGAGGTCTCTTCCAACCCTAATCTTCTATGATTCTAGTATACTCAACCTTGTCAGCTTTGACTGAGTAGAGGCCTGGTTGCACAGTGACCCAAACACAGAGCTTCAGTTTTGTGGTGCAGTTCACCAGCCTCAAGCGCTGAAGAATTAAAGCTATTTGCGCCAAGGTGATGAAGTGTACTGATGCTTTAACAAGGAGACTGGAGTTCATTGGTGCTTCAGACTGATGATGCAGTTTTGTGTCAGTATCTCCTACCTTAAACTCTATGATCACCATGTGTCCTACACTTCAAAGGTGGTTCCACGTCAACATGTAGATTTCATATTTGAAGACAGTATTGTGCCAATGTCTTAAATCTCAAGTAAAAGCCTCATTTAACAGGCAAAGATGCAAAACCATACTTCAGATGATAGAGCAGGAATCCACTTCAAGGTCTCTGAAGCAAACCAGGCGGACATACGGTTTGGATTTACAAGTCTTATTTGGAGTTTTTAGGAGACACCACTCGCCTTAATTTCCATGGTTTAAATGTGTTCTGCGTGAAAAGGCTACTCTATGTTAACAAGAATACTTCAGATTTAGAAGACTGTTCTACACAGAAAAGTTGAACCTCAGTGCTTTCCTGCATCAAAGTCTTCCTACCAGTTAGAGATACAAGACTGCACTTCAGATGTTGGATCAGGCATTCCACTTCACGGAAGATGCTTTTGAAGCAATCAAGGCTGAGAACAGTTTGTACTTAAAAGAGTCTCATTTTGAGGCCTCAGAAGATGTGAAGCACTCCACTCTCTCTAGACTCCAGCTTGGGGAAATGCCTTTAGGACAAGAGATGCCCCAATGCAACCCTAAAGCACTCTTCACCTTTGAATGTCATTTAAAATTTAATCTAAAAGAGAAAGCAAGAGACAAAAATAAATACAGTCTCCATGAGCCAAGAGAAGGAGCTGAAGCTAGAAATCAATGTAGTCAAATGTCCCTTAAAGGCTATAGATGAACTGAACAGTGAAGGAATATCAACACTCCATGGAAATAAGGTCAACAACCCTGTGATGGGGTGCACATATTCCACACTAGATCAAGTTGGGATGGGGATAACTACCTGCAAAGGGAGCCAGGAAGAGGGCTTGTTCCACCCTATAGAACTTAGGCAGCCTACCAATTACAGAAAGAAGGTTTCCATCTTGGCTCATGAGGGCAGGTATTTAACCAGGAAAGGGAATAACTGTGTGGGGTGGGTTGGGTCTGAGCTTCTCAGAGGGAAGTATCCTGTTTCTGGGGAAACTACCAGAGCCAGGCAGCTCTCAGGCTTTTCCCTGAATAGATGGCCTGAAGATCCTGAAATGAGGACTACTTTATTCATGCCAGAGATGGTGTCTTGCCATTTTTTCTGGTGCAGACAACTGTTTATGCTCCTCCCAATACCAGGAAGAAACAGAGCCAGGAGACTTCCCAGACAAAGATTAACTTGGGGACCTGGAGAACCTGGGAGACAAATTGCTTTATCCCTGCTAGAAGATGAAACTCTTCACTAGGGACTCTCAGATCAGATGGATTATTTTCCTTTTATTTTGATAATTCAGAAAAAAATCATAGTAGTAAGTAAGCATTTCAAGAAAACTGAATAGAACCTCAGAAGAAAGTACCTCTTGGGAGCTATAACCTCAGTCAAGGTGCCATTACTCTGTTGCACCCTGGACAGTAAGATGGAAATATGTGCCCAGCAACAGAGGGAGTACCATAATGAGTCTTACACTTATTTATAATAGTTGCAGTTTACAATAGTTCACACACACTTCCTTAAATAAAATAGGATCCATATTATTCAGCAACACTGGGTAATGGGGCTTAGGGATATAGCCTTGGGACATCACTTGCTTGTACTTGAAGCCAGTAAACCCCTCAAGAGTTAATGAAAGACTTGCTCCCTGCTCCTGTTCTTAGAAGAGAAGGAAGGCTGCTAAACAACAATGGAAGATTTAAATACTGAATTGTGAAGTTATAGAAACTACTAAGAGCTGTTAATAATTAAACTAATATTAAGGCTTCTTATAAAACTCCCCACCTCCACCCCTTTGGAGTCTATCATACGTCTCACAAGAGAAGATGTGTTCAGAAAAATCCTGGAGTTAAAAAGGCAGGTTTCATCAAAACTATGGTTGCGTCACTAAATTACAGAATTAAAAAAATCAGATGAACCTGACATTTCATTAGTACTGTACAGCTATAAACAAAGGGAAGTTGCCTAGAAGTACTTCTGAAAGCTTTAGAAATCTCAGACAAGCCTGTAATACATATAGATGCACACAACACAGAGCTATACATAAGTGACAAATTATACTTCTAATGGATCTGTGACGACCCCACCATCACTCTACTCTGTCCACTAATTAATCTCTGCTGTAACTACAACCAACTTTCTAAACTAATAATCAGCCTCAAACAGCTAGAAAAATGTTACCTCCTCCCTCCCTCTCTTCCCAATTTACACTGGCCTGGATCCCAAGGCAAACCATAGCCTCTTTGGACAAGTGAATGGCTTAAAGTCTCTGTCTACCACACACAATTAAAAATGAGTGCATATCACTGTCAGATGCTAATATATCAGATATTACAAGAGACAAGAGGGAGCTGCAGCTAGAACCTCCAAGGACCTGAGCTGCGCAAGATCTTGTATAACAAGTGACGGGTTGGATCACAGAAACCCCCTTGGCAAGTGATGTGCCAAGACTACTACTGCTCCTGCCTTCCCTGCCAGCTTGGGACTCCAGCACCTTGTCTTGCTGAGCCAGACATGCCAGTCTGCTCCAACACAGACCCAGGGTCTGAACCATGTGCCCCAAAGCTGCAGGCTTAACCTGAAAGCAGCTTACAGAAGTGTTCCTGTCTTTAACACTCAGATGCCCAACTCCCAATGGGGTCTAAACCCCAAATAAATCCCTTTTATAAGCTTTATACAGGGTAAACCCATAAATTGTTCGCCCTCTATTACACTGATAGAGAGATCTGCATAGCTGTTTGCCCCCCGAGGCATTAATACACATTCTGGGTTAATTAATAAGTAAAA
>NW_020664483.1:23382262-23390385 GCF_002925995.2 Terrapene triunguis
CCTCAGGGTTATATTGTGGGGCTCGTCCCTCACAGGGGTGGCTGGGAGCCAGGCCGCCTCGCTACACGAGGCTGGGAAGCAGTTCAGTCTTGCACGCCCAGGCCTAGGTCGGGCGGGCAGCCAATCGTAGTATAGGGCTCAGGCCCTTCGGAAGGGTGAGCAAACAAACAGTAAGTTCAGGGGCTCAGACCCTCAGGCAGGGGCTGAGCAAACAAACAGTAAGTTCAGGGGCTCAGGCCCTCAGGCAGGGAGGAGGAGAGACTGCCACCCAGCGTGGGGTGGCAGGGGGGGAACACAGGCCCACCCACTCCAGTGTGTTCCAGCCCGGGGCCCTATCAGCAGCAGTCCGTCTGCTGCTGGGTCAGTGGGGATCCTGACCGCAACACACTGACATGGGTTCGGGGTCTGCTATCCCCAGGCCACTTCCCACCTCCTCCTCCATGGGTACCTGCACATCCTGAGCCTCGTCTGCTGTGTCCCAGGCCATGGGCTCCTCCGGACACCGAGCGCTGTGTAGGTTGGTCGGTTCCTCCGGACCCTCGGCGGGGGGAAGCTCAGGCCGCTCCTCAGGATATCGGGTTCGGGGTCGGCTCGGCCAGTCCTCCTCATGATACTGGGCTCGGGGTCAGCTCGGCCAGTCCTCCTCAGGACACCGGGCTCTGGGCAGGCTCGGCCAGTCCTCCTCAGGATACCGGGCTCTGGGCAGGCTCAGGCCAGCGGGAGCTTGGGCACCAGCGTCTGTCCTCTCCCGCTGCCGGCCAGCAACTGAGCGCTGTGGCTTGGCCTTTATACTTCCTGTCCCGCCCCTTGACTTCCGGGGGGCGAGGACAGGCGGCGGTGACTCCGCCCACTCTGGTGGCTGTTCTGGCTGGTCCCTCACAGGGGCGGCTGGGAGCCAGGCCGCCTCGCTACATACCTTACAAGAGACATTTTGCATGAAGCATATTCCAGTTACATTATATTCACACTCATTAGCATATTTTCATAAAATCATATAGAGTGCAACGTCACACCCTCCTCCTGAACTTACTGTCAGAGACTTGAACACTGTTCATGGCGGAAGCAGTATAACTAAAATTCCTTTTTGGGCTCCCCTCTGGGGCAGACACTCCTGTGTCCCCCAAAAAGAAAGGAGACCCTGATCCAGCTGTGGGCTCACAGCTACCAACTATGACAGACCCTTCACTGGCCAGCAAATTCCCCCATCCCCCTTTCACTCAGGTTGGGCTTGCTTCCAACTACAAAGTCCTTGGGGTCTGTTCCCACCGCAGCAGTCACCACTCCTGCCAGAACAGGCGCCCCTCCACTCCTGTCTTGCTGAGCTAGACATTCCCATCAGCTTCAGCACAGACACAGAGGTTGGACCACACCCCTCTGCAGTTCACTGAAACTGAGATGCACTCAGCTCAGGGGCTTCTTAGCTAACAGACTTTCACAGCGCCCAGTGTTCAGCCTTTCTGGGCAGTTTGCAACTTGTGCAGTTCTAGCTTCCTCTGATCTTCACTCCTACTTATTTTGCTTACTTTTCTGTCCCTATTTCCCTTACCCGAAATAAGCAAACAAAAAATAACAAACCAGTAACCACTTTGTCTGTTCTTCAGCCACCACACCCAAACTCACTTAAAAACCACTACCAGTATCTCAAAGCAATCAGCTGTGCACAGATCCTGCTTGACTACGCCACTGTGACGGGTTGGATCACAGCAATCCACTTTGGGACTGCCACCTGATGAGCTGAGACTACTCTGCACCTGCTTTCCCTGCCAGCTTGGGACTTCAGTGCCTTGCCTCATTTGAGCCAGACACACTAGCCTGCTACAAACACAGACCCAGGTCTGAACCACGTCCCCCAAAAGCTGCAGGCTTAACTGAAAACCAGCTCCCAATGGGGTCCAAACCCCAAATAAATTGATAAACTCATAAATTTCTCACCCTCTATAACACTGATAGAGAGGCATACACAGCTGCTTACCTCCACCCCGCCCAGGTATTAATACACACTCTGGGTTAATTAATAAGTAAAAAGTGATTTTATTAAATACAAAAAATAGAATTTAAGTGGTTCCAAGTAATAACAGACAGAACAAAGTGAATTACCAAGCAAAATAAAATAAAACATGCAAGTCTAAGCCTAATACAGTAAGAAAACTGAATACAGATAAAAAAAACAAGGAGTCCTTGTGGCACCCTAGAGACTAACAAATTGATTTGGGCATAAGCTTTCGTGGGCTAAAGCCCACCTCATTAGATGCAAGAAGTGAAAAATACAGGAGCAGGTATAAATACATGAAAGGACAGGGGTCGCTTTACCAAGTGTGAGGTCAGTCTAACGAGATAAATCAATTAACAGCAGGATACCAAGGGAGGAAAAATAACTTTTGAAGTGATAAGAGAGTGGCCCATTACAGACAGTTGACAAGCCATTCAGAACACACACTTTGCATCTCTACAGGACACTAAACTATCTAAACTCCTACATGCCACAAGGGGCCACAACAGCGGTTCCCTTAACTCACCTAACACTATTGTTAATCTATCCAGCTATACTCTTAGCCCGCCAGAAGAATCTGTCCTATCTCGGGGTCTCTCCTTCTGCCCCACCGCCCCTATAAACATGATACATTTCTGCGGTGACCTACAGTCCTACTTTCGACGTCTCCAACTCAAGGAATATTTCCAACACACCACTGAACAGCACACTAACACACAGGAAGCTTCCTACCAATACTACAAAAGGATTTAGCGTGGACTCCTCCTGAAGGTCGAAACAACAGACTGGACTTCTACATTGAGTGCTTCCGTCGATGTGCACGAGCTGAAATTGTGGAAAAGCAGCATCACTTGCTCCATAACCTCAGCCGTGCAGAACACAACACCATCCACAGCCTCAGAAACAACTCTGACATCATAATAAAAAAGGCTGACAAAGGAGGTGTTGTAGTCATCATGAATAGATCCGAATATGAATAAGAGGCTGCTAGATAACTCTCTGACACCACATTCTACAGGCCATTACCCTCTGACTCTACTGAGGATTACCAAAAGAAACTACATCATCTGCTCAAGAAACTCCCTAAAGCAGCACAGGAACAAATCTATACTGACACATCCCTAGAGCCCCGACCAGGGACATTCTACCTGCTACCCAAAATCCATAAACCTGGGAATCCTGGATGCCCCATCATCTCAGGCATTGGCACCCTGACAGCAGGATTATCTGGCTATGTAGACTCTCTCCTCGGGCCCTACGCTACCAGCACTCCCAGCTATCTTTGAGACACCACTGACTTCCTGAGGAAACTACAATCCTTTGGTGATCTTCCAGAAAACACCATCCTAGCCACTATGGATGTAGAAGCACACAAAGATGGATTACAAGCCATCAGGAATAGCATCCCCGATACCATCACGGCAAACCTGGTGGCTGAACTTTGTGACTTTGTCCTCACCCACAACTATTTCAGATTTGGGGACAATTTATACCTTCAAGACACCATCCCTGCCCATCCTGGCTAATAGCCATTGATGGACTTATCCTCCATGAACTTATCTAGTTCTTTTTTTGAACCCAGTTATAGTTCTGGCCTTCACAACATCCCATGGCAAAAAGTTCCATAGGTTGACTCTGCATTCTGTGAAGAATTACTTCCTTTTGTTTGTTTTAAACTTGCTGCCTATTAATTTCTTTGAGTGACCCCTAATTCTTGTGTTAAGTGAAGGGGTAAATGACATTTCCTTATTCACTTTCTCCATACCAGTCAAGATTTTATAGACCGCTATTGTATCCCCTCTTAGTCGTTTCTTTTCCAAGCTGAAAATCCCAGTCTCAAGGGGGTCTCTGTGACCAAACCTGTCACACCAGTGTGGCCATTCTTAAGTACAGTCTAGTCCTGAAGCCTTTCCTCTCCACCCCTTGGCTCATCACTAGCTATCAGGGGAGAGCTCATTCAAACCTTGCTTACAAATCACAATTTGAAATTATTAGGTTGGCCAACATCGCCAAAAAGCATGCACTGACACTGTCATAAAAAACAACAGCTGTATGAGGAATCTAGTCTTTGTTCATATTTTCAAACCTATTATGCTTTTTCAGGTACAAGTATTTTATCATATACTGTATATGCTTTTAAAGTGTGTATTAATGTTTCAATTTCAATTCAAATTTCCAACCAACGACTAAATTGGCAACACTTCATGTAACTAGTTGACAACTGGGGGAGTGATGGAGAAATTCAGGGGGGAGTTACAAGCTTTCACGCCACACAGAGCTCTTCTTCAGGTATGGGACAGGTACTCCCTGCGTCACAACAACATGCAAGGTGGAACAGATTGTTCAGCATACGTAGTTAGCACATACATTCAAAGCAGAGTGGCCCATTAACACCTCTGAAGTCATAGGACAAAAAGAGGGGGTTAGCGGATTACAGATTGTTGTAATAAGCCACAAATCCAGTATCTCTGTTCAGTTCTTGATTTTTAAGCCATGTCTACACTACCACTTATGTCGGCAAAACTTATGTCACTCAGTGGTGTGAGAAAAAAAAAAACCACACCCCGAGCAATGTAAATTTCGCTGGCATAAGTAGTAGTACGCACAGCTACCGCCTCTCATTGAGGGTGGTTTAATTACGTCGACAGGACAGCTCTCTCCCTTTGGCATAGAGCAGCTACACGAGAGATCTAACATTGGTGCAGCTGCATCGGTACAGCTGTGCTGTTGTAAGGTCTCTAGTGTAGACATAGCCTTAGTGTCTAGCAAAGGAATGAATTTAAGCTCCAAGGCTCATCTTCTGAAACTGTTGTGCAGATTTTCTTTAAGGATGAGGACTGACAGGTCAGAGAAGTGACTGCTTGGTGAGAAGTGTTCACCCTCAAAGCAATACCATACCACTAAAATCTTTATACCACACAATCACTTATTTATATAAACTTTAGATTAAAGAAAAATTTGAATAATAATAATTAGCATTTCTAGAAGTCATTTACTAGATGGTAAATGACAGTAAATGACCAGTTCATTCCTTGTACTGAATCAGTAAATTATCTGTCAATTACTGGAAATTAAATTTTCCAAGAGCAAAACAATAGATATAAAATGTTTTAATGGATTTGTTAGTAATGTAAAACCTGCAAAGAGTAGTAAAAACTTTTTTAGTGTCTGTAGCAGTCCTGAAAATCTTAACTCCTGCCAAACTACTTTCATGAACTCTTGACTCTAACATGCAATAATTAAAAGTCCTGCTAATTATCAATTATTAAAGCAACTCCATTGACCTTTCATAAATGTCAAGACAGTTCTAAGTTTACAATGAAGAACTTTGCTAAGTATGTTTCCATGGAACACTTAAAATTTCCATCTTTATTTGATACTATCCCCTATTGGAAGCACAGCACTGAGTCACTAGGAAGTAAGACTAGCAGAGCACACTTCAGTGAAATGTTTCTACCTGGAAGCAGACCTAAGAACCAGTTTAGTGCTTTCTGAGAAGCCCCTGGGAGAAGGATGATGCCTGACAAGCAAGCAGGTGTCGCCCCCAGGGAACGAGTCCAGGACATTTGCAGGCCAGATCCCAGGGCACTAGCCTTCGCGTCCCCAGAGGCCACTGGCCGGCGGCCTTGTAGCCAGCCTCGGCAGAGATGCCACGCCCTGAGTAGCCATGGTGACAGCGCTTGGGGGAGCTGGCAGTGCTGCGGGCCGAGAAAGGTTGGACGGCGCTGTATACAGGAGAGTCCAGGCCTGGAGCAGGAGGCGGTAGATGCACCTGCCCTCGCTCTCTGGGGTGAGAAGGAGCCAGGGGAGGGGCACAACGGTACCCTCATCTCAGGGCCCCGAGACTGCTCTAGCTTCTCTGTCAGTAAAGAGAAAAGGGGCAGCGCGCACGATGAGCCGGGGCCCGAATGTCTCTCAACGGGCCTAGCAACGCCCTTCTCCCCAGGGAGCCCCTGCCACAGCGCTTTTGGGGGGGAGGGGAGGCTCTGCCGCTCCAGCCCCGGCAGGGTCCCCGCCCCCGGCCTCTCACCCGCGCACTTCTGCTCCAGGAACTCCAGGATGGGGATGGACCAGGCGGGCCCGCGCAGGAAGCCGGCGATGCTGTCTACCACCCACTCCACGTCCGCCTCCCCCTCCGCCGCCATCGGGGCGGGTCCGGGCCGCGGCCGACTGCCCGCGCACAAGCTCCGGGGGAACACAGGAAGGCCCGGGTAGAGTTGCGGCGGCGGTTGGGGCTTCGTTAGGTCACTATCGCAGCGGTCGTCACACAGGGAGCGCGCGCTCCGCGGAGCATTCGACCCTGTCGCGCGCTTTCTTCCTTGTGTTAAACGGGTGTGAAGCGCGCGGCAGCAGCGTCACTGTGGCACGGTCTAGGTGGGAGAGAGGCACTGAGCGGACAGAACGTTCGGCGGGGCCGCGCCTCAGGGCCGGGAGCGCACGGGAAGCAGCCAGGCCGGTCTCCGGTTGCGAGGCTACGCGCTGGCGCTGGGGGCGCGCGGGAGCGCAGGGCCCGAGGAGCGGAGGAGCGTTGAACCCGTGGGCCACCCTGGTCCTGGTGCTGCTCCTGGATTGCAAGAACAACCATGCGAGGGTAGCCCGCCCTGCTTTATCCGAAGGTTCTGCCTCTGGAGCTCTGCAGCGGCCGTCGCTTCCCGGGCCCGGGGGAGGTGTTTCCCCCTGTCCTCCCAGGCTCTTTTGCGGCTGGCTTGAACGATCCCTGAGCGCCTGGCCGAGGGAGCTGCAGCATGGTAATTACCCCAGGCAACCCGCAGCACGCTGGTATAGTACGGCATGCACCCGTGCACTGTACACAAGGAAGAGGTGAGCCGCAGCGGTCGGCATTTCTGTGGGGAGAGATGTCTCTCCGTGCTAGCTAGAGGCTAGTGCAAACATTCCCAGAATTATAGAAACAGGCCTGGGCTCCAAATACTCTGATTCCCTGTTTACCTCCTCCCAGAGCTCTGAGACCTGTTTGCATCTTGATTTCACAAATGCTGTAGCAGAGTAGCAGAAGTCAGCTGTCCCCAGCTTACCCATGAGAGTGATTTTTTTTTAAAGAGTTTTCTTATATTGCTTATTAGTTTAACCAATATAACTTCCTGGATTTTGGATATACCCATTTTTATGCATTTGGGAGAAATTACAAAAGCAGAGATGGAGATCATTGTGGAGATAAAGGAGGAAGGAAGCACGGGTCAGGATCCTAATTGGGCCCCGGGTGATCACTACTTCCCACCACCCAACACAGATGTAATGAGACTGAGGCCTGGTCTACACTAGGCTTTTATGTCGAATTTAGCGCCGTTATATCGAATTAACCCTGCACCCGTCCACACCAGGAAGCCATTTAGTTCGACATAGAGCTCTCTTTAAATCGATTTCTGTAATCCTCCCCAACGAGAGGAGTAGCGCTAAATTCGAAATGGCCATATCGAATTAGGCTAGGTGTGGATGGAAATCGACGCTAATAGCTCCGGGAGCTATCCCACAGTGCACCACTCTGTTGACGCTCTGGACAGCAGTCCGAGCTCGGATGCTCTGACCAGCCACACCCCGGGAAAATTTGAATTCCTTTTCCTGTCTGGGCAGTTTGAAGCGCAGTTTCTGTTTGGACACCGTGGCGAGCTCAGCAGCAGTGGCAGCAGTGGCAACGATGCAGAGCTCTCCAGCAGAGATGGCCGTGCAATCCAATAGAAAGAGGGCCCCAGCATGGACGGATCGGGAAGTCTTGGATCTCATCGCTGTGTGGGGAGATGAGTCCGTGCTTTCCGAGCTGCGCTCCAAAAGACGGAATGCAAAGACCTATGAGAAGATCTCTAAAGCCATGGCAGAGAGAGGCTACAGCCGGGATGCAACGCAGTGCCGCGTGAAAATCAAGGAGCTGAGACAAGGCTACCAGAAGACCAAAGAGGCAAACGGACGCTCTGGATCCCAGCCCCACACATCCCGTTTCTACGAGGCACTGCATTCCATCCTAGGTGCGGCCACCACCACTACCCCACCCCTGACCGTGGACTCTGAGGATGGGATATTGTCCGCGGCCGGTTCCTCCGACATGTTAGCGGACGGGGAAGATGAAGAAGGAGATGAGGAGGACGAGGCAGTCGACAGCGCTGGCACCGCTGATTTCCCC